>NC_081150.1:9475024-9775024 GCF_958295425.1 Solea solea
AAATTTATATGAACACTATGAGCATGTTGCAGTGTTATAATAATGTATAAATGCAGACTTTTATATGTTTGTGTGCATCGTTGTCATGTGACAGTGGGTGGTGTGTTTGTGTGTGTAGTGTCAAACTGTCACGGTGCGTTTTCCGACTCTCCACTTGAGTTGGAGGAAATGCCGCGTCTCAACGACTCTCGTGCTCCTTCAGTTCTCTTGTCACTATCACATAATTTCTCAAACCCAACATGCAGGCTCCATGCAGAAAGGCCCTCGTTTTGTTGCAAGGCAAGAGTTCTAGCCCCTACTCCGCCGTGTGGGTATTGCAGTTTTCTCATTAGCCCAGCACATCTGAAGTTGATGGAACATTTAAGGAAACAATTACTCCATAAACTATTTAAAAGGCACGGCTCAGGCAACACTCTTAGGATAACCGGAAATCTTACTTTGACCTCATCTCATTTGTTATTTGCACTCAAGAGTAATGCATCTCAAAGACAATATGCAGCTGCTTTAAATGCACCTTTCAGCACATTAGCTTTGATTATTGATTTATTGATACTGTCGTGATTCCAGTGGAGACATTTGACCTGTCCAGTCGTGAATATTCAGCAGCAGTGGGTAGCCACAGCACAGCTCAGGGACTCTTTACCTCTGGGTACATGCCCAGTACCCAGAGGTGCTTTAGTAAAAGTCATATAATCCCGCGTGTCAGTTAAGCACTTAAAATGAAATAAACTTTTGTCGAGCTTAACACCAAACATGGTTTAAACATCAAGTTTTTACAGCAACAATCTGTACATTAGTTCCTGCTCTTTCTTGTGATATAACGACTGTAAAAACTAATTGATTTGATCTTTTTTTTGGAATCATTAACATTAATATGCAGTATAAGTCTAAAACTACTGGGTCATCATGCATCTGTTAATGCTCCAGCGTTTCAATCGAGGCGACCGTTTGTTTCCATTCCAAATTTAAATCACTCCTTTTTCAACTGGAGTGCTATTTATCTATCTCGTGTAACTCGGCAAAGAGGCCCTTGAAGATTCTGTTTCTCACTATTGACTTTCAAGGTCTTTAACTGTTACTTTCCCATTCGATTACACCTCCCAGGCGTGACAGAGCAGCAGCAGGCTCGGTGACACAGAGGCTGGGTTTCCATTATTCCCCAAGGCAAAATGAGTCGATTTCCACTGCTTGCACTGGAAGTTTTCATTATACTGGCGAAAGTGCCGGTTTGTGAAATAGAGGCTCTCTTTACCATAATTGTACTGTTGCTGGTGTTTACACGAGACTGCACATTAGCCTGCATTTGGGTAAGTGCATTTACATGTTGGCACTGTTTACCTGTGCTTGTCATTGTTTTAATGTGTGAGATTTCCCCTCGATTTTGTGTCTTTGTGTTAGTACGTACGTACGTGCGCGCACGCGTGTGCTTTTACCATAATTGCAGATGTGTATGGGCAGCCATTCCGTGGCAATGTGCTGAGGACAGAGATTGAGATTATGCACTCAACCGTTTATCTTCGCCTGGAATGGAGTATTGATCCCTCTCACCAGTGATACACACGCGCACAAAAAAAACACAAACACGGTTAAAGTACCTCACAGAGCAAGAGTTTATCATGTAGGAATACTGCTTAGTTCTCTGGATCTTTATTATAAATATATTTGCCTGCAGTTTAGACACTCAAATGAAGTCACTGGATTTCTACCTCTGTTAAAGGAATACTTTAAAAAAGTGTGCTTCAGGGAAAACAGATTTTTTTCCCTTTCCAATTGCTTTATCCAGCGTAGGGCAAACGTCAGTTCAAGGTTTGAAACTACAACGCCAGTTCCGCACTTTTTAGACTCACCCATAGGGGGACGAGACTTCATTCCCAGAATGTAAACACGGTGTCCGTCATCTTTGCTAACCAACTAGCGCTGTCTGCTTCGAAGCTTGAGACTCTCGCGGGGCAGCGAGCACAGTGCATACTGGGAGTTGTTGTCGTTCATCTACCACAATGAAATTGTTCTGCCTTTCTCCGCCAAGAGGGCACTTGCTTCAAATATTATTTCACATTTCTACTCCATAGATGACCCAGTTTTAATAGACATTCATCTTTCCAATGGTGAAATACTGTATGCCTTTAATAATATACAGTATTGTGCCAAAGTCTTTTTTTAGATAATTATTTCTCAATAAACTTTATTGGAATATGGATGCAGTTTTAAAATAAAAAGAAATTCCAATAAATGAACTGCTTCTATTTAGTTTGAGATGAGTATTCAGTGTGACCTACCCTTGTACTTGAACAACAGCGCGACCATGGCTCTCTTAAAGCTGGAGTGGATCCCTAATTGATGTTATCAGTAATATAATGTCCTAGTATGGCATGCTGGAAAAATATCTGCTGTAAATAAAGGCCACGTTTATTCAAGACATGCTTGAAAATTACATACTCAACATTGTACGAGTTCAACTATTCAGTCAAAAAAAAAAAACGTTTAATACAACATTTTGGTCAAAGTCCTCCTTAAGTAGCACAGATAAAAGTGGTTTCCCCTGGTAGCAGTGAAACACTTAATAAAAACAGCACTTTGGTTACGTGTTGTGACATTTTGAAAATGGCTGTGGTCACTGCTGGTGCTTTTTAATTCGTGGCTACAACAGGATTTAAGCTGGCAGGTGCAGGAAGTGACCTCGCAAGTGCCGGACCACTGAGTTTGTTCGCCGCTGTTGAATTGAATGGAATAATGAGTTAGACTGAAAGACTTCCACATCACAGAGAACACAGCACAGTATCTCCCTCTTTTGGTACAAATTGTGCACTTGTACAAATTGCACTCTTGTACCACAATCATTGGCTGTCTATATTCTACCCACGGGAGTACTGAAGAGTAAAGCAGCCGCAGAAAGGGTCTTATTAGGCAAATATGCATTCTAAATGCACCGTGGCGGTTGAATGTTTGAGAGCAAGTAGTCTCAAACCCTTTGACTGTGTCTAGTTGCACTTGTTTGTATCTTTTGCAGTCTTCTCAGCAGGCTTGTATCTTGCTTGTGATCAGTCTCCTTCATGGTGTATCATGACCCTCGCTGCAGCCAAGCCTGTTTATGGAGTAATTATTCCTTGAAAATTGGTGCCCAATCCACCCCCCCCACCACCCTCGCTGGGTTCCTCCTAATTATGTGCACATACTGTATACACCATTTGATGAATTAGTGTTAATGAGGCCACTGACTGTAAAACTAAGTGTTAGGTAGGACATAAACACAAGCCATTAAGATCATTAGTAGCTTAATCTGTAGCGAGGGAAGGCATGACTCGTCCTCCGTAACCTCTATGTGATCTTTACCATGCAAAGAGGTGGAGCATTTTAAAATGGCTGCACAGGTTTGTGTACGTGTGTGTGTGTGTGTGGCGAAGTTTTAATAACTTGCTTAATATTCCATTTAGAATTTTGCAGACTTTCAACCAAAACAACCCCCGAGGGTTGTAAAAAACAACACATTTAAACTTATTTTGGTTTCACACTCTTGCTGGAAAAAATATCAGTGTAGGTGTAGGGGCCTAAAACACACTTTTTATGTGTTAACTTGGAATTTTGAACATTCATGGTCTCTAGAATATGAATCCCAAGAACGTCATTGTCCCTCTTTTCCACCAACAGTCACAAGTTAGATTTTTTTTGAAATATCTAAATAACTATTGGAAGGAGTTCCATGTTAGTTTCTCAAAGATTGATTTAAAAATAATTGTGACTCCCAGATTTGTATTGTTCTATTGCAGCCAACAATACACTTTCCCCTGTCAGGTTTTAATTACTCTGCAATAACGTTTTATGCAGACATTTATTGCTGAAGGTCCTCTGACATTCCTTTTCTTGTCCACAGTCTTGGTTCTTGGTGAAATGTGGATGGATTGACATTCATGATTGCCTCCGAGTAATTTGTAGCCACATATGTTGATTTATGGCATTTCTTTAAGAGCTCTTTTTTGTGACAGCTTCTGCATTTTAAATGTCAGTATGCTATCATATATATATATATATATATATATATATATATATATATATATACACATATATGTGTATATATATATATACATATATATATATATATTATACCCTAAGACTTGCTTTAGTTTACATTAACCACAAATAAGTATTTATGTTTTTCAGAGTTACTGTATAGCATGTTAATAAGTAACTAGGGATGGGCATTTCAAGCAGTATTCAAAAGTGTTTTTCTTCAAATATTTCTATATTCTAAACGGTGCATGAGAGCTAATGCAAATAATGCATAGTTCATAGCATGTGGAGCTGTGAGGAGCAGCTAATGAGATGCATTCAAAGACCCTGGCGAATGTTCTCCATTCTGTGGAATCTACAGAAGATGCATTCAAGAATCCTATTCAATTTTATCACTTCTGCAAACACTGACCAAATGCTTGCTGCTATCGGCGCTACCTCCTCACGGTAATAGATGCATCACAAATGAGGTGTTCATTGAGGTAGAAAGGATCATTGATGAAAGATTTCTTAGTTTTGAGCCTTTTTAATGAATAATTAAAACCATCGCATTCACTTATCAACGTTCTGTAATCAAAAGAATAACCCAATAATCCAGTATTTGTGCATATCATAGCAACTTTACATGGTTGTAAAACTGTGTACTCTGTGCTAAGATTTATTTACACTCGTAAACTGACTTACAACAGTTGCCGTCACACTATTTCACACACTTATCCAGGAAAGAGGCAAAATGATTTTAAAGGACACAGGCCATAATGTAATGACATGGGAAATAAAGACTGAACATGAGAGAATAAGAATGACTGAACAGTTTCGAATGAAATGAAATTATTATTTTTTTTTCTTTTTACACTGTTTCCTCTTAAGCGTCATCAAAGGAAAGAGAGAAATCGAGATAAAAGAGCCTATGGCTGCAGTGGAACAGCTGCAGGGGGAGTTGGGGATAGAGAGAGAGAGAGAGAGAGACACACACAGAGGGAGATTCGCCTGCTACCAGCTGGGAAACATCACACACTACCTTATGCAATTATACTTAATGTTATACATCCCCTTTGTAAAGGAAGAGTGTAAGAGTCTCTTTAAGACGCTTCGAAATTAAATAAGCAAGACATTGGATAAGATGGAATGAGTGTTGTCTCAGAAGAACAGTTATTAGAAAGCAAAAGAGGAGGCTAAAGAGATCCATAGAAATGAGGAACGACGGTTAAATAATTTGAGAGATTAAAGAAAAAAAAATAGTGTAGACTGGTAGGTTAAGGAAGGATATAATCCAGATATCTAAAAGAACAAAGCACTGAAGATGAATGACAGAGAGAGAGTAAGTGAGAGAGAATGCAAACAGTATTTCATCATGAAAGCCTTATTTCAATAAAGTTCTTCAAACACAGGCCTGTCCATCACAGTTCCAGCAGACTTTCGTCTCTCTCTCTCTCTGCCGTTCTTCGTCCTCTGAAAATGGCGTCCAAGACAGACCAAGCGTCATCATTTGCCACCCCGCACCCCCTTTTTTCTCCTCTCTTCCCCATTACTTCCTGTCTTCCATCTCCTGGCATTTACGTCCACCTCGCAACGTTCTTTCCTGTCTGTCTCTTTTACTCCCTGTCCCGCGCTCCTGCTTCTGAGTTTTGAATTTGCCCCCGTGACTGCAAGTGTGGGGCGCACATCTAACGGCCCCGAGAAACGCAGGACGAGGCGTTCAGAGACACTCACACAAACACCTCCGTTTTCAGTCCCAGTAGCCGTAATTACCTTATGCAAATTAACCATTTCATCCAGCATTTAAGGTGCCAAAGAAACGGAAGTCAGGGGCTCATTTAATTAGAACAGAGGTGATGAAAGAGATACAAATTTTACTTACCACTTTCTTTGTGTGACAATCTCCCAAATATGTTTCCCTGGTCATATTCCCCACAGGCCTGAGTCATGGTACCAATTATGTTTTCTGAGATATATTTATTTGTTCATCTATGTATTCATTTGTGTGTAGAACAAGGCGCACTAATTAATTTCCTGATTTAACAGTCATTGTCTTTTGTCTGCCTGTGTGGAGGCTATTTAAAGCTCAGTGTGTGACATAAAAGTAAACCAGAAGGTGTTTTGTGAGCACTAACCACTCAACGACCTACTCCCATTTTGCTTTATTCTACCAGCTTTCAAAACACAATAGGAATTTCTTTTGTTTTTAAGTATATTTTGTTTGTCAAAAGCCTTGAGAGGAAAGCGTGTAGTGTAGAAGAGAGGAGAGAATGAGCAAAGCTGTGCACAACCTGCGGCTGTGACTGATTTGTAGCCTCAGTGTGTGGAGTGCCTGCTCTAACAAGTGAGCTACGGAGCATCATAATGTGTATTTCTGATTAATGAAACAGCTGCGCAGCAACTGATTTAAGAATCCACCCTTTTTTTTTTAATAAAACTTAATTTGATTAAAATGTGGATTACTCTTTAGATCTGCATTAAACCTTTTTATAGATATTTTAGAAATGCATGAAACCTCCCCCAACCCAATTAGATGCACTCCAAAGGTTAATGGATTCTTCACTGGGTCATATAGCTCCCACTCCCACCAAGTGTCAAGAAATTGGGTTCAGAAGTCAAACCTACTGTTCAGACAAACGTTACCAAACGTACAGTATATCACCCATAGTAAAATAAAGATAGATAGATAAGAAGAGGGAGTGTGTCATTTTTTGCTAACTTTCCAAAGAGCACTAAACTAATTTCCGTCCACTTTGACTTAAAGGTCAAATGAAGCTTACTGTAAGTTCACAGGAGCCAGGACGATCACTAGCATGCGTAAAGAAACATCAGATCCGTGTGGACCAATCACAGACTCTATTACTTCGAGATGACTCAAACATGGCACCCAGTAGCTGTAATGAAAATTGCAAGCCTGCTGCATGAGCAGCCAAAAATGTTTTTTCTGGCTTCTGGGTTTTGCTTTCACATTTTGTGGACCATTGCACATGCACATTAATATTTCCCTCGCTGGACTCACCCCCACATGTTCCTACTTGACCCATACTCAGATGAGGTAATATTCCACGTGGCTTGCAGTTGGACATTTCTCATTAACAGTTATAAAGCAAGGTTGGTTTTTTTTCGGTCTTTGGGGAAGATGTTTTTTGGGCTGGAGATTTTTTTTTTTGGAGGAGGAGTTAACACAGGAACACATTGATGTAAGGGTGAGTGAAGTTATTGATTCAAGCTCGTGGTGTATACTGGATTCTGCCAGTTTTTTTTTAATTTTTGCTACTGATTTAAATGTATTGTGTGAAATATGAGAATACAGCATGTATACTTTTTTTTTTTCCCTCATTCACAGAAATGATTAGGCTTCGTTATTTATAAAGCATAACAAGAATTGTTTTATTTTATCATCATCAACAACCAGGGGATCCATGAGGAGACGGTGTTGTCCGTCAAATGAATATAAATGCCATATTTATTGACTGCACTAATGTCATTTTCCATCATTTAACTTTCAGTGAGTATTATTATTATTTATTTTTTTACTTGATAATAATTATTATACTAAAAATAATAATAATAATATAATATTATTTCCTTGTGAGTGTCTTTAGAACAACATGGTGGTGAGATGATGGTACAAAAGACAAATAAAGCATCAAGCTTCCTGTTATATACAGGATGCGTATTGTAAAGCGCGTGGTCTGACTGTCATGTGTTCAGAATACCCTTTTCCCCCCTCTTGTCTCATGTTTATTTGTTAATGTCCATCCTTAATACATTTCAGGATTAAACATTAGCTGTGTGCATACATTTCATGAGCTTTTCTACTGTAGTGGTTTAATGGTACCTGGCTTATAGTACCTGCCTGCTGGCAAGTATGCTACAGGTTTAATCAGCCAGCCAGAGCTGGATTTAGGAGGATTTATTGTCAGAAATTAATTACATTAAATTCATAACTATGTTTCCATTAGTGTATAATAACCTAAACATTGGAATTGATTGTAAATTCATTACCTTTGAATGAGTTCTTGGCACAACATGAGCTGTAGGGGGGCCTTTCATGTGTTTATGTTACCAGAAAGCAATCACAGCCTCACCTACATGTTTAGAAAGAGATATTTTGCTGGTTGTAACTTTGCTGCTGATGCCGCTCACTGGTCCTTTAAGTCAGCGACTCCAAAGCCACTGTGATTATTACCCTACATCAAAGTGTAGGGAAGCTGGGTTTTTATTTGCTTTAAAGCAGAGGATTGGGCAAAGTATTTCTACATGTTGCTAAATCTGTCCAATATTCTTGAACTATGTGACGCCACCAGCATGAAATAGCCCTTTCAGCATCTGTTTTTGTGTAAACCGGAACATTATTCCCCTTTCCGTAGGCTGACCCAAAGGAGCTGATTCGATTGGTCACACAGCATGTGTCTGCGTATTCGGGTTGGCCGGAGGAGCTGCAGAAGTTGATAAGTCAGCTGAACGTGTACAACGAACGCCTGACTGACTTCACCCAGGCCCAGGTGTTACAGGGGCTGGGCCGCGGTGTGGACGTCCAACGCTTCAGCTCCGACTCCAACTACAAGAAGGAGACCATCCTTGGCCTGACAGAGTAAGGGAATCAAAGGAATATATTGTCAAATCAAAATCACTATTTGAGATATAGAATAAGGAGCCTCACCTAAACATTTTTGAATCACAATCATAATATTTGTGAGATTTCTGCCTAATGATTTCTACAATCTCTACTGTAGTTAGCCAAGTGAGCTTGATTTGGTTTGAAGCATTTTATGTTGCACATTTCTGCTTCAGTGCGGCAAAATCTGATCATTATTTTCTCCCTCTGCTCATGTGTCTGAATGTTTTTTTTTTGTTTTTTTTTTCAGGACACTGGATGACAGCGTGTACAGAATCGCTCTGTCTCTGGCTAAGCGCTACAGTGTGCCTCTGTGGGAGATCTACATGACTCACCTCGAGTTCCTCTTTACAGATAGCGGGTACACGCACACACACACACACACACACCATCACACAAGCTGTTAGTTTTTTCATGTGAAATGCCCCTAATATGTGTTTTGGTTAACAAACATGTTTGGGTCATGGTTCCCTGTTAGGGGTTGGTATGTTTTGCTAGTGCACAAACCGTTGTTCCTCCTTTATTAAAATTGCCTTCATGAAAAGCATATTTAACCTCCCCCTAGGCAAAATCTAAGACGATGTGAATGTGTGTATATACGTTTCTATGTATTTTTTTTTATATACGCGAGAGAGGACGTGAGTGTGTCAGAGTCTATTTCCATAATTTATCTGCTCTCTGACTTGGGATCACACTAACTCGCCACCTTTCCTTGTTTTAATGGAATTTCTTTTCCGGCCGAGGCGAGGTGTGTGTATGCGCTGCTTGTTTTTGCGCGTGATAAATATCCCCTTGGCCACGTTCTGATACATAAGGAAAATGGTTTATGGACTGCACTTAACGATAAATTAAAGCCTATACCTGTGTGTGTGTGGGTGAGAAAGAGGGAGAGAATGATCAAGCTCATGACAAATGTGTGAAGAATATTCATACTACTTTTTGATGAGAAGCATCTGCAATACGTGTATTGATTTAACACACGAATGGACACGGTGACTGAAATAAATAGAGCAGATGGGGGGCCGGGGAGGGGGGGAACTGCCGACAGAAGCACAGGTGCAAGATGAAATTTAGACTTTTATTGATCCCTGCGGGAAAACACATTCACACGCACAAGTTTATCCTGGTATGTAACAAAATTCTGACAACGCTGCAGATATCTGCAGATATGGCAATAACATGGTTAAAGGGGAAACAAATGGAAAATCTTTCAAGTATTTCGGGTGAAATAATTAAAACGCTGCTGGAGAGAGGCACATATATACTTTAGTGGGGACCAAAGCAGGTGAATGTCATCAGTATTTGTATATATACTAAATTAATAGTCCTATTCAACAGACATGTAAAGAAATGACGGTCACCTGATTTGGGTCCCCTTAAGACACACGCGCACATATGTGCACTGTGCAGCAGGAAGAGAGGACAGCGCACCTCCACCCAACACACACACACTGGCATATGTGTGCTTTAGTGGGGACCCAACGGTGAACAAGCTTTGTATTGTAATCTGTATTTATATTCCGTACAAACGATTGTTTGCTGTTTGTACAGCCTCTATTTTCTCACATAAATAATGTGTGAGGAGGATAATCTCTGCATTTGCTTTACACACACTTTAAAGTGTTACAAACAAAGGGTGGAGAGGAAGGTCATGAATCAGCGTGCGCGACGGCTAGATGGGGAGAAGCAGAGATGGATGATAGAGCCAGAGTGTCCCTGGGACACTCCTGTTAACACAGAATAAACACTGTAGAGGAATCAGCACGCTGCGAACTGTTCTTTCCGTTTGTGTCGGCCTTTGTAGATGTACAGTATGCTGGAGCTCTTTAGGGACTTTGGTCTCGGTCAGTTTTAACGGCGGCTATTAAACTATTGATATAACTAGACTGACACAGAAAGATGTTTGCTTTTAACCAAACCAGATTCATATTTCTGTGTTTGGTACACACCTGCTCCGACACAATCAGCAGAAATTCAGTTTTACGTTGCCTCTCTTTGCCAACAGGAAACATGACACTGTCTTAGAAAGAGATATTATTATTAGACAAATATCTTGATTCCGGTTGGATTAACGCATTAAACCTGTGCTTTCGTCTGATTCTATTCATCGCAGCACCCTGTATCCGTAGTTTCATTGTAGTCGTTAATTTTTCAGAACATAAAACATGATTAGAGAATCACCATTTTTTGAGATTCATGGTTCTGTGGAGGTCGACCTTGAGCAGATTTTCTTTACTGAAATAATTTCAGCTTTTAGTGTAGTGGACAGACTCTTGTATTATTCAATATCACAATACTGGAGAATGACAGAAATACAAAAAAACTCAAGGATAATTTGTGCACATGGATGACCAAGTTGAGAATGCCCCAGATCTATAGAAAATACAGAAATTTACAGAATACAGAATTTCGTTTTATGAAAGATGATGTCAATATTGACACTTGGTCCTGTTAGCGTAACCGTTAGCAAAGATGGCGGACACTACATTTTGGAAATGAGGTTGGAATTAGCATTGCAGTTTGAAGCCTCAGACCAAATGTCACTGGTGGGCACGTAACAAAAAAAAGAATGAAGATATTTCTCGACTCATGAGAAACTGAGGTTGGGAAGAACAATTTTTCAAAAATACTACCCCTATTCTAGTAATACAAAGCTAAATGCAAAATATTCCTTAATTCTCGACAGACTTACCATGTTGCCCTTAAAGTATTTTGAATTTTTTTTTAGAGAAGTATGAATTATTAAAGGGTAAGTGGTACTCTTCATTTGGGCATCTATGAGAGGACGGCGATATACTAGGAGCTGTACAGCTGTCACCTGAGTGAAAATACACGGCCCTGTTTGCATCATACTGTTCTAGACATGGTACATTCAATTATCTCACATATTTGTCTCAAAATAAGTTGTTCTGCCGTTAACTGTCTTGCTGGGTGCTCATTTGAGGGTGACTATTCCCTGACTGGAATAAAAAAAACAATATGTATTCGGCGTTCAGTAGCAGTGTGGTCGATGTGGTGTGTCGTTAACACATACACGCAGGTTAGCTACAGTGCTTTCCGTGTGTAGCCACAGCTGTTTGCTGCCGCTACTTCTACTGTTCAGGGATTATCGATGTGCTGTCTAAAGAATTTCTGCAAGGTTCGGGGGCCCCAAACGTGACGATGTCCTCGAGCATGACTGTAAGCATTCTTCATGAAGTCATAGGGGAGAAGCACAGAGAGCGGGACCTGGACAGACAATATAATTGCATAACCTTTACTTGAGAAATGGCTCCAGCTCGACAAAAACTGTATTTCTGTCTGAACTGAAGCGCCGGGCTGCATTACACTTTAAGACACACAGCACATAGCAAATGGACACTGAAGACTATTCTGTATAACCATTCCATTCTCTGCCTTTATCACCTTCTTAATCCTGCTGTTGCTCTGTTGGAAATCATGTGCTCCATGTCAATTGCGCCTGAGAAGGAACACAATATAGGGCCCAAGGAATGGCAATATCATGGGGGACATACAGGTCATTTGTTCAGCCCACCTTATTGATTGGGCCTATATTGCATTAAACACCATCATGGGGTCTGAATTTTCTTTTTTTCCCCCCCTCCCAGCACTTACCTGAAAGACTGATGACATTTCCTGCCTCCTTGTCACCTGTGATCCTGTTGGCATGCTAACATGCATAAACCAAAATACTTTTAATAATCGCATACCACAGCCAGACAGAACCACTGGTGTAGATAGTGTAGTCACAATCAATTACCGTTGACAAGGAGTCTAAATGTGATTGTGGCTGCGTTAATGTCATCAATCTGGCGATAAACAACAGCAGGTGTAATGTGAAAAGATTGGAGATTTATCACCACCCTCTGTGCAGATGCTCCAAGACTCTTTCCTGAGAGTTGTAGCAACATTTAGGGCAATTGTTCCAATTTAACAGCCCATAGTGTTACTATTTTAGCTCACTCTCATTGCTCCTAGTCCCAGTGATGCAGCAGGCATCTGTTTTCAGAAAAGCCAAACAGTTGATTTCCCTCAGGGTTGGTAAAGAACCGAAAAAAAACTAGCTTAAAGATGATGCTGAACTTTGATTAAAATAAAACCTACACTAAAAGCTAATAATGCTACATGTCTAATGGATATTACACATGAAGGTTTTGCTGTTCTGTTGTTACAGGTTTAAAATAATATTTATGATGTTCTTAAGTGATATTAATGATATTAACACTTGTAATTACCTTGTTATAACAATCACTAAGTATTTCTGAGCTTTAGTGTTGTGTATAATATAGACAAAAACAAGTGTGGTGGCCACAATTTCAGCCTCTGAAAATTTGTTTTATAAAAAAAGGAAAGTGTGCATTTGTTGTGCACTGAACTCAACAGACAAACACTTTTACACCCGGCGGCCTGCAGTTTGTAAACAAATTAGTAGCACAGATCGTAAAAGAGAAAAATTACAGCTTGCATTAATTCAAACAACAATGATGTCCTGAATAATTATCACTGCTCTGCCAAAGCTCCCCCAGAGTTTTACTCCGGCTGTATGATTACCTCGGTAATTAAATAGGCCTCTGAATTTAAGAATATCGGGAGCTTTTTTTTTTGCTTAGACCTGTTGGAAAAGACAACAAACAGACGTGTGTGATGTGTGGCAGGGAAAGCAGAGGAATAGGAATATGCCACTCGATTGAAATGGTTCTTCATTCCCGTGTGAATCAGAAAAAGGAACCAAAAAGAAAGAAAAAAGAAGTGTTTGATATTAGAGCCACTCAAACACAGCTGAAACTGAACTGAACAGAAGCTGTTCAGAGCAGCCGGAGCAAAACATGCATGTCATAGAAAAGTGATGAAGCGATTAGGGACAGAGATACTGAACAAATGATGCTGGAAGCTGTAGAGAAAGTAGAAAAGAGGGCCTTACAACCAGAGACCAAACATCTTTTGTCAGTGGATAGAGAAGAAAAAAAAAATAAATGATGACGGCCTGTGCTGTGAAATGCTTCAGTGGCACAGAGCCTGGCCCGAACACTGGACCTAAACTGCTGTCCACAGCTGCCTGTATTCACGCCTGTGTGTGCACATGCCAAGTAACACTCATCACCTCCCTCCAACAGTCGTGTGCCATTGTCCTCTCGCCTTTTCTACTGTTGGTGTGATTAAGAAGTGAAACATCAGACCTTGATTGGGGTCTCAAGCCTCGTCTTTGTTTGTGCACTAAGGGGAAGTGAGTGGGGGAGTCTTTACTTGCGAGTCAGTTGTTGTGTTGACTCAGAGCCCCCGTTGTGAGTGTGATTAATGTTATTTACATTATTGAGTTTATTGTCAGCTGTGGCACGGCTGCAGCTGTCTATATTTTTTTCATTAGGCAAAGCCTCCCGGCCAGCTCTGATCGAGTGCCCAGAGGAAACATTGTCCTTTTTTTGATGCTGTCCTGTTCTGACAGATAAACATGCACACTAACACACTTGCAGACAGCCACACGTTGCTTCAAGCACCTCAGTGACTGCCAACAACTGGCCTTAGTTCGCCTCTGCCTTTTAATACTCTGTATCCTCCCTTATTCAGTGTTTTTTTAATTTTTTATTATTTTGTTATTTTGTGTTGTTTTTCACTCGTCCCCTCATTTTTCAGGCCACCTGCTGCTGGTGACTTTAGTTCTGTGGCAAAGCATGCTTTTTTTTTTGAAAAGCAAAGCAGTGCCACAAGCTTTGCACAACTTGCTGAATAAGTTTTCCACACAGATTTCCCCACTTTTTGCACTCTGGATTTCACCCTCATCTTTATTCCCTTGGTTCCTCTCAATTTTTTTCTCTCTCTCTGTTTTTTAAATTTGTCCCAATTCTGCCCTTTTTATATCAGAGCTTTCCAAGTTTTTAAACGTACTGTCAGTAGTAATCTATGAAATACTCTTTTTTTTCAATTAACTGTATCTTTGGTGATAAAGTTGTTGATTACTATGCTGTTTTTACTCAGCAGTTTTTTTTTTGAAATTCAGTCTCTGGAGCTGGTTGTCTGTATCCTTTGATTTTCAGCTAACGGAATTTTGGGTTGTTTGTCAGTATTTCTGTTTTGTGTTATCTTTCTCAGGCATGTTGGCGACTGCTTCTCATGCGAACAACTTAGAGCTTCATATGTTTTTTTGATTTTTTTATCAAACACATAGCCGTTTCTGAGCCCATAAACTTTCACATCTTGTAAACCAGTGAATATTTTCCACAGAGAAGACGTACAGTATCTCACGCAACTGTAAATAAGCTTTGAAAATGGGTAACTTTTAATGAACATGTTCTGTTCTTTTCCTCCAGTCTGTCCACCAAGGAAATTGAGTCACGGAGCGGGTCCCTTGGTCTGTTCGACACCTTGAAGGGTAACCCGCAGGACTTTTACAGCCACATGACCAAGTACGTGCTGCCAACTGTGGAGGGAACTGACCTAAGCCGCCTGCTCTACTATTACGCCCTGCTGGACGCCGCGGGCTGCGAGCCTTACGTCACCACCACCATCAAGCCAGACGTTCATGTCAAACTGCTCAAGAAGCTTCGAGCTGTCGCCAACGGTGAGAGACACTTTTCATTTCTCTGTCGTCGCGTTGCAGACGGCACAGCTGCTGCATAACTGGAGGGTGATTTACAGGAAGAACAAAAGTCGGGGGTAATACGTCTTTTAAATAAGATGCCTTAATTAGTCGAGTTTGCTTCCGAGTGTGTCAGTTTTGAATGCAGCAGTGAATGAAAACTGCAATGAGGATGTGAAACTAATCTGTTGAGTGTGTCAAATTCAATTCTTAATGAGGAATGTTGATTCAGCGAGGAGTGTCTTGAGATTGAGAGTAACTCTATTTCTAAGTGCACAAATTTGACAAAAGCCTCAATTGTTCAAACAAAAGTTTTGTTGTTTTTTTCCGGCAAAGAAACAGCTGTAGGATTCAAAGTACAGATGAGATTCTCATTTTTGTAACAAATGAGCCATGGGACTTAAATGTCAAGAAATCAAGTCCACCATTGGGGGACTTGAATGTAATCCATCTTGACGTGATTGATGACTCACGGACACATGGTGACATTTCTCCTGACCCGATGGGACCCACAGATGAGTCATATTTATATATATGTGTGCGTGTGTGTGTGTGTGTGTGTGTGTATATATATATACATATATATATAAACATATATATACATATAAACATATATTTATATATACATATATATATATATATATATATATATATACACATACATACATACATACATATATATACAGTACATTTCTGCTGCCAGACATAAAACGCCCAATTCTTGGCAAAAAAAACAAAAAAAGTGAGAAACAATCCACCTCTCTATTAGTTCTCTACCTGTCACACCGACCTCCTGATACTGCGACAGCATCACATTAAATTGCTGCTTCCACTCACATTTTCCTGTGGCTGCACCTACTCCAAGGACACCGTGTCCAGGTTGCACGGCGTCAAAGGTTCCGGGGGCTTCAGCTGGAGCGCTTAAACTTCGCCGTGTACAGGTGGAGGTGGTGTCACTTCTCGGCGAAGTTCGGGAAAGGTCAGCCGGCGTGTCAGCTGCGTTTTCACGCCTCACTTCCTCCTGCTGCTCCAGATAGCACCACAGCTTTTACTGGTGACACATGTCTCAGCTTATCTCATCTCCCCCCCCCACACACACACACACAAACAGAGTCCATCCATCAAGACTAATTAAGTTTTTTTTTTTTGATCAAAACACCATGGTTACATTTCATTGTCACTCAGACACCATTACCATGTCACATCACTGTTGTATATAAGATAACCGGTATAAACGAACTCCCATCTCTAGTTACTGCAGCCTTTCCCTCCTGTTTGGCAGATATGCAGTTTACAGTGATGTCAGTGGTGGATTGACACGTCTTAAATTCAGACAGTGACACACAAAGCTGTGTGCTGAGCTGTAGCTGGCAGGTTTGGTCAGCTTTAAATTTAGCTTTTGTTGCCGAAGTGTAAATATCCCTGAAAAAAAAAAGACAAACAGACCTTCTAACACCAAATTAAAGCAGCTATTCTCAACCTTATTTGTGCCCGTGCCCTCTGCTGTTATCCAGGCACCCAAACTGCACCGTTTTATCACTCTGCAGAGAAAAACTGCACCTGCTAAAAGGCCCACATGTCAGCTGGAAATGAGAAGACCAATGGCATGTGACTGATTTGTCGTAAAGTAGCATTTTAAGCAGGCGTAGGAATAAAGCCACATGAATTAAATAGTGAATAGTGAATTGATTTCACCTGAAGTCGATGGTTCTCATAATCCAGCAGCGTGGCCTGTCTTTTCAAGTTACATCGAAGCTAACGGGAAGGATTAATGTCGCACTTACTGTTGTAAGTGGTAAGTTTTAACCGATCACTCTGTGAAACTCCCCTCAAACGCTTTTTAAGAATGCCTCATTGCTCCCATCAGCCCATCACATAGTGTGGATGGCCCCTTGGGGGCCAGTTGTGTATTGAGTAAAGCCTTCCTAACCAGTAATGGCATCCCAAACGAGCCTCCACAACTTTCCTTTAAATACGACAGTAGGTGTGCAAGTCTTATCACACGACACCCCGCACACTGTCGTAAAATGATTTTTGTTTTCTTAGGCCTTAAAGAAAATACAAACATTAGATCTTAAACAAACATGTAAGCACGTAGGCAACATGGATTACAAGTCATGTACCGGCACATAAACTGAGTTTGCGTTGTTAACACTGCATCACACTCTTCCTCTCTCTCTCTTACACACGTATAACTGTTGAAATGCAACACATTCATACTCCACTAGAAGCCTTGACACACTGTCTGTTGCAGTGTCTCCAGGGCCACAAACTTTCTGCTTACAGTGTTCAACTTTGAGACACACACACACACACACTGTTAAAATTACTCATTTTCTACAGACCCACTTACTGTGGCATTCAGACAATGTAGAGACAGGTGGTGTGTGACCAATATTCATCACACTTTCAGACAAAGTACCAGGTGAGTTTCTGAGGGGACTCTCCTGAGGAAGAGGGGGGATGAGACGCTGCCGGTGTGTGGGTGAGACTTACATGTGTAAGTGCATGCAAGTCGTATCTGTATTTTAAGTGTCCATCTGGGCCTGTCTAAAAGTAGTTTGTGTGTGTGTGTGTGTGTGTGTGTTAGGGATTACGAGCAGCGTTGAGAGAGGCCTCCCCACTGGCAGACCATTGTTAAATATTAAAAGCCCAGACAGGCTGTGGTGTTGCCACATTAATGTGTCTGTTTGATTTCACTAGAGACCACATATGCCACCATCCCTCCCTCTTACACACACACACACACACGCACGCACGGCCTGAAGATCTGATCCACAGTGATGGGTCCGTAGATGAACTATCAAACTTTGCGTGCAAACACAGAGAGGAGGCAGCACTTTTACACTTGGGTCTCATGCGGTCGTCGGTGTTCATTCCAGCCTTTTACTGTCTTCTCTTACACAGTTGTCTTTGCACATTTTTGACATAGTGTAGAACCGTAAGGATCCTCTAAGTGCTGCATGGTTTGCACTTCATGTGCAAATACAGAGCTATAGTATGTACTGCATGGTATAACGTTTACTCTGACCAGACCTCTCTTATAAACCGCCACTGTAAAATGTCGGATATGCTGTCGTGGATTTAATGTTCTGACGTGTTTTTTTTATAATGAATATCTCATGTATCTGCATTGCAAAGAGTTGAAGAAATTATAATTATGTTATGTATGTATGATAAATAACTAGTGCTACATATTCTTAAATGTAAAGCTAAACATAAAACCTGGCCTCATGTCAAACCCGTGCCATCGTTTTACTCTTTAGATAGCTTCTTATACGTGCAGCACAAGGTCATGTGCACAAGGACATTGAGGGATTCTTTTTGTCTGCCTGTTATGTTTATGGCTATATGTGAAGTGCACTATAAGCACAAACACTCAATGAAATGGAAAACTCATTTTCTAAATTATTAGGTCCGAGAGCACAAAGTGTAGGACCCTAATCAACACTATTGGAACTCAAGGAGTTATTTATTATCACATTCATGAGTGCTTTCAGTGCATTCAACGTGTCTGTCTCTCTCTTGCAGGCTTAGACTACCGGAAGCTGACTGACGAGTCCTTGGATCCACTGGTCACTCTGAAGTCAGTGCTGACCAGTCAGAATGTGCTGTCCATCTCCAAACTTGCCAGCCGGCTTCCTCTGCCCGGTGGCGGAGGAGCAACGGTCTCGCCCAGTGCGGTCCACGCAGTTTGGCTGCAGAAGCTGTTTTGGAAAGGAGACCCACAGCTGCTGAAGAGGCCCCCAAACAGTGACCAGGACTACCTGCATGCTTACGACACCTGTGCCAAATATCTGGACAGGCTCGTTCCCGCTGACATCGTCCGCTTCCTGGACGGTATCACCTTTTCACCTGAAGCAGCTAAAAATGTGAGTCTGAATGGGGAACGTCATTTTCTAAATTGATCATCTATTGTGCTATGGGAGAAAATAGAAACTAGCGATGGAGATCATTAACTCCAGGGACGGGAAAATGTTCACCGGCGTTATAAATCACGTGCAAAGTTTTCCCATAAACGTCCGTTCAAACAGAGTTCTTTTTGCATCCAGCAGAATCAGCCCCTTGTGGCTAATTGTCCTACTTCCTTTTTCAGAGTGGAAGACTACCACCAGTTTTCCGTCCCTGAACTCGTCTTTGATTTTCAATCACTAAATCATATTCCTTCATTTACAGACTTATTTTGTCTGGCAGAGCATCCGTCATACGCTTGTGGATCATCAGAAACCCGTTCCCTAATTTCAAGCCCAGTGTATTATTCTGTTCACATCCACACTCTTGTCACCTTGAAGCACATGCAGTCATGAGGAATAAATGAAATTCGGAAATTGCTCAAGAAATATTACTCGTATAATTCATTTTGGAAAACTGTCCAACAGAGGAGCCTCAGCGTTCCATATCAATAGTTTTTTTTCCCCCCGTATTGGTTTCCTGTCACCCCCACCTCTCCTGACACTTCCTTTTCCTCCACAATTCTCATGCAGCATCTCTTTCCCTGTGGTTTCAAGTGAGCTAATTGATCCCTCTTTATTTCAGAGCCAATTAAACTCCCGCTCCCAGCAGGCATTGTTTTCCCACTGTGCTTTTTTAACATGCTGATTACCTCTCGGGATCCCACTGTCTACCTCGTCTCCGCTCACCCTTCTTCTCTTCCCTTTTTTATAACCTTTTTGAACCTTCAAATGGAAAACCAAGACCCATTTTATTGTTCAGAATGCATCTGACCTTTTGGACCCCCATTGCCCTGCATGATGGATTGATCCATTTCCCACAAGGCCAAGATGTGAGATGAATGGCAGGGGGGCTTATCTGGCCTTATACTGGACATATCTTTGAAGGAAAATAGGGTGTTGGTTTTTTTTTTCCGCCACCTCTGAAGAATTGATTTAAGATCACCACTTTAGTAAAGATCTCCTTGATTCCTCAGCCTTCAACCTGATTTCAGATTTTGCCCTAGGCTTGGACTCTGGTTGGCCATGAATACTTATATCAAGATCTATAGGGGAAACACCCTCTTACACATTAAACACCAGACTGTATGTGCTGTCTTGCACACATGCCCGGCTGAGTTGAAAAGAAACTGCAATGGTTTTCCAGGAAACACCATTTGTGTGATCATCTTCTCCGAATGTAGAAAAAGGCTGTCAGTCTGTCAAGATGACTAGTGGATACTATGAAGTGCGAGGAACATTTGAGGTAGCTGGAAGTGTGATTTGGATGATTTTCAAGTGTCCTTTTGGTGTGAATGTATGCGTAGGCTTTGTCAGTGCCTGGGTGCTTCTGAGAGAGTAAAACTTCTACAGCCCAAGGCGTGGAATCAGTTATTCCAGACTGGCAGCTATGATCTCTCTCTCTCTCTCTCTCTCTCTCTCTCTCCCTCTCCAATATGCTTTTTCTGATCCTTCCCCCTTCCCCCCCCCATTTTTCCACCTTCCGTTCTGTTCATTCATCCTATTCTGGCCCCAGCTGAGTGTCCAGGCAAGGATGGAGGTGATAAAGCGAGCCACCAAGCCTCTGCGGCAGCTGGCCGATAAGAGTCGGAAGAGAGGAGGAGGAGGCAACGGCAACTCGGAGCAGGAAGGGATGGCCCAAGCGGCGATGAGTTTTGACGAGGCTATCGCACATCTGCAGCAGTCACAGGCCCACCTGGACACTCTGAGCCATGCCTTCATTCTGTCATTAAAAGACAGCCAACAGGTAGATCCCGTCCTCCGCACACTATGTATCTTAGGCATTTATGTGCGGAGCAAAACGTTTGTTTAACACCTTTGTTTAATGATATAGACACCCAGATTGTTTGCTACAGTCGTGATTGTGCTGTTATAAATGATATAAAGAGACTAATGCGAAAATACTAGAGTGGCATAATTAGTAGTCGTAATAAATGTGCCCTTCAAGGGCCGCGGTGCCCCTGAGCAATGTACCCAACCACCATTGCTCCCCGGGCACAGATAAGTGCTGCCCACTGCTCCTACCTGCACCTGATATGTGTGCGTTCACTACTGATGTGTAAAAACTAAAAGGATGGGTTAAATGAAGAGGACAAATTCACGAATATGCGCATATAAATGAAAACTAAACGAATATGTGCGTTATCATTTACTAAGAAAACATGGTGACGTTTAGTTTGCATTGTTCAACAGCCATTCCCAAATCTTTATCCATTTACTACACAAGTCTTCTCCCACAGCAGTTTCACGTGGTCCTGTGTATACTTGTATGTGTAGGGGCTGGTACTCTCCCCGTCCTCACTTCAACCAGCCATGGGCTGGGCAGTGTAAATCTGTGGGCCGTATATAGTATGTACACGGTGCTGCAAAACTGACTAACCCCGCTGTCACCTCCCTGTGGCTGTCTCTTTCTCTCCTCCTCCTCAGTGCGTGCAAGTGTATACACAAACTGAAAGCAGAGATGGAGACAGGGGGCATTACGATTTGATGAGCACAGGGTTGCTACGCGACGGCGAGATACCCAGAAACACTGATCATTTCTGAACTCCACACCGAGCATGTTGATAGTTAATTTTGTTTAGCTCCTGCTTTATCTGTGTTTAAAAGCGAATAGTTCTCCATAATGGAGAGAAAGACACCAGTGCGAGCTGTAGGTTAAAGTCATAAGTGCGCACACGTGCACACACACACACACACACTGCTACCTAGACTATGTAACGTACCATCTCCTGGTGCAGGAAGCAATTGTGTCCTCGGAGATAGATAAAAAGGATATAAGAACCGAGAAAGGGCAGATAGGTAGAGAAAGATAGATAGAAGGAGCCCTGTGTGAGGTTCTGTTAGGCTTTCCCGTGGTCATTTATCAAGTGTACGTGACCAGCTGCTGGGAATAATAGTAGATCATAAAGGAATTCACCACCGGCACCTGAACCTGCCACAAGGACAGGAAATTACACACTGCAGTTATTGTACTAGATGTGGTACATTTCTTAAAATGTATCACTATTCAGTACCTGTACTAGGGCTGGGTGATTAAAACATGTATGATATGCTAGGGAAATCGATATCTGGATTTTGATACGGATTTATTTATATACAAGTCTTGGCACAAGATTTCACATATCTGCCCCAATATTCAAACCCCCCCCCCCCATCAACTACCTCTGGCTATTGCAGCTGCTCCCAGGTCAGCTGGGAGATCCAACACCAGCGGTATCCAACAGTATCTGCAGACGCTTTGCTCCCGCCTCTGTGACACACACATGCCGATCCCAATCTGATCACAACTCTCTGAACTCTTTGAGCGGCATCTGTTCTGACATCATGTCCACAGATTTAGTGAGAACATTAAAGAGTTATGCAGATGGAGTAATAAAATCTAATTTGCAATGAAAATGAAGGGAAAACATCATTTTAATGCTGAATGTTGACGAATGATTTTTTTTACTATTGTGAAATATTATTCCAAATAGTCACTCGTGTTTATCTATACATGAACAAACTGATATTCACTGAGCCAAACACCCTTTTCAGTTTCCCATCCTTTATTTATTTATAGAGAGGAAAAAAAATCAAACTAGAAGGCAGTAGAGAGGTGAGCAGGCTCAGGCTACCCTCCACACTCTGTGGGTGCTATAATACCTCACAAGGAACTTCATCCATTAAACTCTGCGTCTCCTTCACCACACTTCACCTCCTTCACTCTGCTTTCTTCGGTCTTTTATTTCTTTAATCTTTTGATCATACGGAGTGTCAGCTCCACCCTCCGATCACTTACTTACTGTTTCTCAATTCCAGGAACGGCTCCAGGGTTACAGTCAACTGTATGATTTGTCCCGGTCTGAGAGGTCAAATGTACGTGAGCTGGCAGTAACCATGGCAACTGATGGGCAGCCTCTGGACAGCATTGGGAAGCTTCTGCACGTTGCTGTTGGACCCCTAGACCTTTCCGTCAAAACTGTGCTTCATGATGCAGTGGCGAGAACAGTCGCTGCGCTCAGGTATTACCTCTCTAACCCTCTCTGTTTAGATGTTTATTCATAGCATACTGCACACAGTAGACGCCACAACTTTCACACACAGCACAAACGGATGTGCACAAAGACAAGATGGTATCACCAAGTCTTGTACACAAAAACTTCCTATTATTACCCTCTAAATTTCATGTTATCGTGCTGCTTTTGTTTATTTTTATTTTTGATATAATAAAAAAAAAATACAGAAAAAGAAAATGTCAAAATGAAGTAAATTAAATTGAATAAAAATAGAACGCATTCCATAACTAATAACCAAACAATATTTATTTAATAGTCCTAAATAAAACTGCAATTCTGGCAGGTACTTAATTTCCAATTAAAAATCCAATTTTCTCCAAGTCTTTTAAATTCATGTTCTCCATTCCTCAACTTATATGTAATTTTGTGTATTTCTTTGATGTGTTAAACTGTCAAAGTTCCTGCCCTAATTATAAAGCTGGAGAAGAGGCGATTTATTTTTCTTAGCACAAACACTGGAAGTGGGATTTCAATAGCTGGCCTAAATCTTTCCCCAAAAAAAAAAAACCTTTGAAGCTCAAAATTTAATTAGGTAACAGTTTAATCTATAAACACAACTTGCGTCGGACTGTAAGGGTCATTGCATGGGAAGTGAATACCCTGAGTTGACGCCTTGCACTTGCAATAGCAAAACAGTAGCTTGCGTGCGGCGGGCTGTACGCTCGACAATCTGAGTGAAACTATTTGTTATGGAAGTACAAGTGATGGAAATGGAGGTGCAGATCGACTCGTTAGTGTGACTGCTCTAAAAAAAGCGAGTTCCGACATCTGTGCAGTCAACAGCCCGGCGGGTGACACTTGTGGCCCAATGTCATATCTGAGTATGACCAACATTTCAAGTTTTTTTTTTTTTTTTTTTTTTTAAATCTGAAATCTGAAAATTCCTCATTCCGGATAATGAACAAAAAATATGACGCTTATGTACATGAGACTAGTATGGAGCAGCTGAACAAGCACGCCATAAGGAGTGAGTGACTGATTTACAGAGCAATTATTATTCAACGTCACCCACACAATGCACTCCAAGAGTCAGAAAGCTTTAAATCCTCCCCGTGCCTCAGTAGCTCGTGTTTACTTTTGTGTAATATCGCTTGTTTTCATTTGGTTTTAAATCATAGATAGTATTGCACACTGTTAGGCCCCTCTAAGCCTTCAGTTGTTCTGCGATCATTTAATCATAACGAAGTGTTGTAGGTTTGTGTACTGTGCTACTAAGGATCGCACCCACAGGGGCAAACATAACGAAGACGAGGAAATAAAAAAGTGTTAGTGTTTGTAATTCTCCTTTCCCCTCATTTTGAGCTTGTTTAGATGGCACATTTTCAACATTCTCATTCGAATGCGCCTCTGATATCTTCTGGTGATGACTGTATGTACAATATGTACATAAAACAATTTTAATTGAGAAGAGCACACAGTTTATCCGAATCTTGTATTCTAAAATATTGAAGGCCACCCAAACATACGACCAACCTGATCGCGGCTGGTTGTTATCTGAAAATATACTGAACCGTGTGTAAGTCGCCTTTGGGCTCAGCGTGTTGGCAGGAAAAAAAAAACATTGTCAAAATAAATGTGCAAAGTGTTGAATTGAATGTACAGTTGCTGCCTGTGGGAACTGGGCTCAAAGCATTTTATTGGTGCCATCCTGCTGTCTGGCTTCAAAAGGACGGGGGAGATGATTCACCTGACATGTTTGCAGCGCTACTGGGGTTTTAGGGGCTTCATGGGAAACCAACCATCGATGGTTAAGTAACAGAAAACGAAGCATTACTGAATAACAGGATGCTTTTGTTTGAGATAAACAAAAGCTTAAATGGGTGGCTTATTTTCACCGTGGTGGTTTTTTACTGTTTGTCCTTCATCCAATAGTGAGCATTGTTTTGCTGACACGGGCAGACGCGTATCATCGAGTCATCTGATTGGTTTGATGAATGAGTGCCAATCGCCTGCGTTTATGTCTGCCTCATTTCCTGGTTCTTTAAGTCTGCTCAATAGCGCATGGTGTTGATGCAGGAGATGATACCAACACACACACACACATCACTGATGAACACACACTCTCTCGCACACACACACTCTTCTCTCATCCTCTGATTCATTATCATCTTATAATTAATGCCGCCTGATACAGCTGTTCTTTTGCAGATCTCTCCCGGCTTCAACACCAACACACTCATACACACTGTGTGTTCACGTCTGTTGTAGGCTGTGAGGACACATTTTGATTTTAGCCTATCTTTGTAAGGACATTTTGACCTCGTGTGGACATTTTGGCTGGTCTTTACAGTTTTGAAGGCCTTTTTGAGGGTTAAGATTATTAAGGTTTTAGTGTTAGAGTTAGATTTGGGTTTAAATTTGAGTTAAAGGTGACATCCAATGCTTGTATCACACATATATGTTAGTTATGGAGGTCTACTTACATATATTAACTTGTTTTCATGGTTAAAATCCTCCTAGTCGCTGCAAACGAGCCGATCAAAATATCTCCTCACTGACGCTCTCGTCAGCTGCGCTGTTTCAGACCAAAATTACACCCCCAGAACGTGGATTGTGTTGTGATTGGCCAGCCAACGAGAGCTTTTCTGGCACGGTGGATGCTCTGCATCTCAGCAGCTACAACGAGAGTAGTTCTTCTTCTTCTGCGGTTGAATGTACGCAACCAGATGTGCCCGGACTAGTGCCCGCACCAGGAGGCGCTACGGTGGTGAGAGGAGTGGTGAGGTATTCTGATGACAACATTAACATACGGAAGTGCCGATCCGCTTCGCAGAGCCCAGGAAAACAATAAAACCCTATTTTCTCAGCAGTGGCTGAACTGTTTGTTCTGAAACTTTAGGGTTTCATAAACAAATAATGACGCAGATACACACACATACGCAGCGTTAATTGGAGCTTCCGGTCTGTCGCCTTTAAAGGAATACTTCACCAATTTTCATTTAGCTTTGTATTACTAGAATAGGGGTAGTGTTTTTGAAAAATTGTGCTTCTCAGCCTCAGTTTCCCCTGAGTCGAGAAATAGCTTTATTCTTTTTTTGTTACGCGCTCACCAGTGACACTTGGTCTGAGCCTTTGTCCGAGGCTTAAAAACTGCAACGCAAAGAAACATGTAATGCTACTCAGAGTGCCTTTTTCAAAGACATGTTTCTCAATAAACATATTTGAAACAAAACTGCAACGTTAATTACGCACTTTTTAGACCCACTCGTAGGGGGACGGGACCTCATTCCCAGAATGTAAACAGTGTCCGCCATCTTTGCTAACAGTTACGCTAACAGGACCAAGTGTCACTGGTGGGCACGTAACAAAGAAAAGAATGAAGATATTTCTCAACTCAGGGGAAACTGAGGTTGGGAAGGTTTTTCAAAAATACTACCCCTCTTCTACTAATACAAAGCTAAATGCTCAATTAAAAACTCAGTTGGGCTGCATTTTCAAACCAAGAAATTTAGCTGGGCCAGACATTTTGGTTTTTGGCAGAAGGTCATGACACATTTAAAACTTACATCAAAAAGTGCATTTAAAAAATAATAAAGGAACTAGTAACCTAAATATTTTGCTCACACCGGACCTTCGCACACCTCAAAGTGTGTAAAAAAAGTGCCCAGTATTAGCTGTAACTATTCTACATTAAAAATAAACATGTGTGTCAACTCGGGTGCAACTCAAAAGTGCATAAAATCAAAAAGGTACACGATATAAGCGTTTGTTTCTCTTTAAAATAATATGAACATACAAACATCTCAAAGTGCCTTTAACAGAATACAAAAGAACTTACGCTGCTATCAAACCTATTAGGCTACTATAGAAATGGATGTTGGAATCTTTGAGGGACAGTGAAAAGTGTTTCTCGAGTTAGTTCTGGTGGAACCACAGGCTGGGCCACGGGCCGCCATTTGAATAGACTGGGTCTAGGGAATGCATTACGTCTATGTGTGACTTCACTGAGAATGCTGCGCGCGTGCGTGTTTGTGCGTCTGTTGTTGCAGGACTTTCTCAAAGCATTGTGTTTGGCAGGTATGAATGAGCAGCTCTTGTTTTTAGCTCTATCTCATAGTCTTCAGTGTAGTGAGGCAGGAATACCTGAGGCTCACACTAATGGCCATCTTTTGTATCTGTCATAACGCCTCTGTGTTTGTATGCCTTCGCAAAGAAAATGTAAATGGTGAATTACAATGGGGGAAAAAAAGAAAGAAATGCTGCGTCATCTCTCTACCCCTGTGCCTGATCATTTGTATGTTGTAGGTATATACATTTACAGTGTGTATATGTGTGTATAAGTCGAGTCCGGGGAAATCACCCCCCCCCCCCTTTTCTGTCTTTGTGACCATTCTGACCATGGCCAGAGAATTGGCCATTCTCCTGTACACTCACAGACACACGTGTTTGTGCAGCTATTTGTGTTAGGATACTGCGTTGACTTCCTCTAATTTGGACAGCCAAACCATTCCTTTACACAAAACCTGCCTTTAATCGGGGTTTGATTTTTGAGGACTGCTGCTCCTGGAAAAGTCAGTGTTTATGCTAGAAAGGGTCCTAAAAGGCAACAAAGCTGACAACACACAGACACACACACACACACACACACACACTTCCTTCCTCACTCAGTCACTCACTGCAGCATATTCCACCGTCTCACCAGGAAACACATTAATGATGCTGTAGAAAAATCATTATTAGTTTTGTTTTAAGCTCACCCACTGAAAAGTGCCATTAAAACTCCTAACATATTACTCTGGATTAAAAAGAAAAACAAACAAGACCACTTTTATTATTAACAAATAGTTATATTACACACATGTTAGGATTTCACCAACATAATCAGAGAGCCTGGGAGCTTGTAATGTTGGAGACGGCTTCAATTATGTTTCTTCATTTTTTTCAAAAGTGTCTTATTCGAAACATTTAATTGTTGCCTAAGGTTAATATGTCTTTGTATTATTAATGAAACGTTGTCTTAGTGCTGTTTTGTGCTGTTTAGTTTTTAGTTTTTTGGCAAAACTGCACTTAATTTATGAAGATGTTTCTCCAACCATACTGCCAAACTTGTGTGCAGTAAAAAAAACTCTCAGAAGGAAGGAAGCCTTTCTTCTTCTATTTTTTTTTCTCCTCATTTCCCTCGATATTGTGGTAATTTGAAAATCTTATCTTAATTAGCATATTATGTAAGATGATTGTATTGATGTTCTTTGTTTTTTTCAGTGGAGACCCAGAGACCCCAACAAATTACTCACAACCCCTCCGGGTCCTGGAAGCCATGGTAACCGCTGTGCACAACAATGTCCAGAGTGGGTAGGTTGTCTGAGTTTACTCGCACACTATGACTATGAACACACTCATTGTACTTGTATAATCTTTCTCTTAGTGACATTTATTGCTTTCCCTAAACTTAATTGTCCTCTTAAAGCAGATTTCAGATAATGTGATCCTGAGCACATGTACATTATCGTCATTGTGTTTTTAAGTCTTACATTGAATTACCCGAGCCATTCTCGCTACCCTGTCCCTTATTTTTGCATGTATTCAGAGTCTGAAATTTCATACAAATGCCAAGAAGATGTCTATCTGGTTAGTTGAATGAATACCAATAAATCAGCGTAATCACCTGCCTATCTGTTTCTGGCTGTTGGCTTTTTATTACTTTTTTAATGACCAAGTAAATCAAAGTACAACAATGCGTATAGAACAAAATGGCTGCTGTTCTTGGGCCTGGTGTTAGTCCATTTAAGTTTCTTTCCTTGATGTGTGGATAAGGTTTGCAACTTTTTTATTCTAGAAAATGTCCCTCACAGTTTCCTAAAGCTTAAATTGACATCCTCATATCCTTTATCTCGTACAACTAACAGCTGAGCTGCACAGGTATTTACTTTAATATCACCAGACACTTAAGTCACATTTGAGAAGCTGGGCTTTTCTTTGCTTGAATATTAAATCGTTTGAGTTCTATTCTGAACTGTTCTGGTTGCACAAGGACGTGTGGAGAAAAAAAACATGTAATCTTCTTCTAGTTCTGATAATAAATGGCATTTCTAATGTAAGTGCTCTTATATCTATTGAGATAAATATCTTAGCACGTCAATGCAGTTTTTTATCACTGCCACAGATGAGCCATATAACAGGCTACAACTTTGGATTTGTTGACTATCTCCGTCTACTTATTTATCCCTCACCTCGCCTGTCTGTCTGTCTGTCTGTCTCCTGTCTCGCCCTTCTAACCTTCCGCTCTCAGTGACAGCGCTGTGACCTCAGATGACCTCCTGGCTTGGCTCCGTCCCTTCTGTGGAGACTCCTCGCTGCCAGTGCGGCCTAGGATCAACGTGCTGCAGATCCTGGAGAGCAACTTCAGCCTCCGAGACAGTGATGTTCGTCTGTTGTTGCTCTACAGAACTCAGGCTGTTCTCAAAGACAGAGAGGTAATGTGCACAGATGCTCTCACACATGCACGCGGCCCATGCACACTCAAGCAGCGATGAATCATCAGGATTCCCACTTGAGAAACAACTTAAATCCCAAAGTACTCCTGGCACTCGATCTGAAGGAGGCTTCTTTTGGGTTTTCATTTTGTTTCTCCAATGTCATCACTTCAGATATTGTGCTATACATTTTAAAAAGGTACTGGCAATCCAGTGTTTCCTACAGAGCTTACCGACTCAGGTTGTTGATTGTGATTGGCTGGTGAACATGCATGCAACATGCTCTCAAGAGGTGTTTTGACTCATCCATGGGTTTTGAGCGTCCACCATCATCATCATCATCATCACATCTACCATGCCTTGTCAAATAGAAGCATGTCCAGCACTCACATTGGAGAGGTTAGTGTGATATATGTGGTGAATAATTTAGTATCACCCAAAACAGTATGCTACAAAACTGGAATAGTCTATAATATTCCCCACCTCAGCCCAAAAGAAGGCACAATTTCAGCTTTGTCTCCACACTATTTACTCTTTACCAACACACCATAATAAGGCAGAGAGACAACACCATTATAATGTTTTGTTGAAATTGTTTTTTTGGGTGATTTAAATTGCATTACTTTACATTACCTTCAATTATATTCATTTAAAAAGAAGCAAATATTCAGTACTTAAGGAGGTTGTTCATAATTCTTAAAAGTATTCCTCACTAATGGAGAGAAATGTGCCTGCTTGTTGTTTTGTTAATGTAAAACCAGCACATATCATATGCACAAGTGTAAACATTCATTAGCCGTTGTCCTCTTGTACAAACGTGGAGTATACTGCGTCTATAGTACACAAGTGTTTGTATTTCTGCCTCCTCCTGTTCCCTCCCTGGTGTAACCTACCATTGAGTGGCTGGTCAGTAGGTTTCCTGAGTGACTAATTAATGGTCCAAACCGGTTAATTAATGCGTAAATGTATGTGCACAGCCGTAGGCCATTGTCAGCACAGGTAGACAGGTGTGTGGGCCCGGACTCTTAACTAATTGGGTGCACTTGCGACATTTGGCAGGCTCTGATGAAGCACACACACGCACACAGGCTCTCTCACACACACACACACAGGCAGGCACGCGCATGAGCTCTTGAGGGAGTGTACACTCAAGGGATCAGTTAATTAATCTTGTAAAAGAAGACTTGGTGTAAGAGCGAGACTCATTTTAGATGAAGTGCCACTTTCTCTTGTGTCTCCCTAAGGCAACCAAAAGGACTTTGTGTGTGTGAAAGGGGTTTTTGTAGCCAAATGTCTCATTTAACTTTGATTAGTCTATTTTATTTTTTTACATTTTTATTCGAAAAAGAATTTTCATTTCCACATCTGTAGTGACACACACAATTGAAGCTGTTCACATTTGCTCACTCCATTATTTATTACATTCTGCCTCCTAATTGGAGCAGCACTTCATTGTTTCCACTGGCTGTTGCCCCGGCTGAAAGCTATAGCACAGTAATCTCGTTGGCTAGGCTGGCATCACCTGTAATCAGAGCTGGCTCTGGTGGCAGCGTGTTGGTTCCCTGAGGCTGTGCCACAGACTTGGTAGTTGCCCCTCTCCAACCTCATCATGTCCTCTTACAGCCTAAAACAGTGTAGGAGTAGCGGGGAGTGGAGGGGTGGCAAAGAGGGAAAGAAAAGAAGTTGGTTTTGTGTCCCCCTCTGTCCCACTGGTCCCTAAACTAATCAGCACAGCTCTGTGACTGTGTCCCACGGAGAGACACACACACACTCACACATTATTCGTGCAAAAACCTCTATGTCCATCTGCACACCACGCAGACTCATACACACTGTGTACGTTTATTAACAGTTTAAGCATAACAACATAGTTGATTTAAGTTGATCATCTATTTATTGTTAAGGCAACTCGGGTAATTTGAATTTACAGTTTAATTGAATCAAGTTATTTTTCACTCACTTGTTTATAGTTTCTACAGTGCAATGCACCCTCACACACACACACACACACACACACACACCACCTGCTGTCATTTTCCTAACAACTGCTGTCGAGAGGTGGTTTGTGAGTGACAGTGATAGCAGTCATGTGTTCAAGCTGGAAATTCTCTCATCGTTGCTTTTTTGTGCATTTCCTGTGCTGACAAAGGTGGCTGATTAGCGCCGTTGTTAGCGACCGAAATTGCTGCACGCAACGACACGTCTACCCTCGCACACGCGCGCCCCGGAATACGAACAGCTGTGCACAAGTTCCTGCGCATTGAGATGCATACACAGACTCACACATGAGCATAAATCCTTTTATATATATATATATATATACATATATATACATATATATATATATATATATATATATATATATATATATATATATATATATATAAATCAGCTGTTTCTATGTTTTGATTCAGAAAAACAGAATTGCACAATCAGACGCAGAAAGGATATGTCACGGATTTCTGAAGTGACACCCTACCTTCTTTTTTTTTTTCTGAGCATACCCCTGTCTCTGATGTGCAAAGTGTTTACATCCACCTCTCCTCGCATTCTTTCCCAGCTCACGTTCCTCACTATGAGCGGCACTGAAAGGCCATTGATGAATCAAAAGATGAAAGTAAAACATACTTCACAGAGCACCGTGTTATTTTTTTTATTTATTTATTTCAAAATGTAAAAAAAAAACAAGGAAACTAATACTTCAAAAAGTTTTCCAGAGTGTGATTTAACGAATGAGCCTCGCAGAAATTAGTTCATTGATCAACTGAGAGAGGACGAGACAGGATGAAACTACAGGCTTTTTAGTTAATCATGTAATTATTCAGTATCAAAAATGCTTTCACCGGTACCTTATAATATGCTACAAAATGTCGCTGATAAATCACAGACATTAAACTAAACTGGCATTATATTCTATAATAATTTTTGATTAATGTGGAAATGAAAGCAATTGGATGGGCTTTCTGAAAATGCACTTTCTGAATCAGCTAAGGTGTGTGAGGGAAATAAACTGAAATCGGTTACAAATAATAAAGCCCGGCTGGTATGCTGAGTCACTGTGTCGTTACTGCTACAGATTAATTTATCTGTCAGTGTGACTTGACCCTGACTTCTGCAGTGGAGATAGCACAGAAATTGTGAAATTCTAGCCTAATACCATCGGATTGGATTGTTGGTGATCCCCCCCCCCAACACACTACTTTAGTAGGTAGAAAACACTGCTCCGAAGATTTCAAATTGATTTAAAAATTTTATTGCTCAGTTTTAAGGCCATCGATGGCCTCGCTGCTGCTGAAAACCTCTGATTTATTGACCTGGTATGTGCCCTCTCAACCACTGAAATCTGAGTCCTGCTGGATACCTTTATGTCACAGTTGCCACTAGGGTGCCTGGGTTTGGAATAGAATTTTATTACAGTATTTTGATACTATTAATATTACCTATTTTCTTTCTCTGTTTGACTTTGCTTCCTTTTAAAGCATCACATGGGGCCACACGGCATAGTAGCACTGTTGCCTTGCTCGCCTGCAGTAAAAAGACTCAGGTTTGCAATTTGCTCTGAACAAGGACCTTTGTGTGTGTGTGTGTGCGCGCTGGTTTTCTCCCACAGTCCAACACGAACAACCCTCTGTGTGCCATTTATGTATAGATGTGACAGTAACATCGTGCCACCAGTTTTTCTCATCAATACTAGTATATTAAAACGCCCCTACTTCTGTTGGTACTGATCAAATAAAATAATCTCAGGCTTTTACACCTGACTGACAAAACATTTGAGAAGACGGAGACTGTCCTCATGTCTGTAGCCTGAATGTATAATTAATTTAGTTTAACTGACTTTAGCACAAAGACTGCAAACAGTAGAAAACAGTTAGTCTGGATTAGTCCTTTCTAATGACATAATCCATGACATTTGTTTCCCCTGTTTTCTTTGTTAATTTCCTTCTCTTTACTCTACCTGACATTTTTTCCTCATTCTATCAAACTAAGCCAACTGCAGAAGCGTTAAGTCACCGTGCAAACATAGGAGTTAGTGATGCGTAGGCTGCAGTACCCACAGGTCATAGAAATCAGTATTTCAGATTAAAAGCAGAGGAGTTGCAGTGGGTTAGATAATGCATAATTAATGAAGAAAATATTAATCTGTACTTGCATATTCCACTGGTAAGACGCTAAGGGGAAATATCAATCATTCCCGATACCTAAACTGAAGAATATAATTATTCAGGGTGGGTAGATAATTATTATATGCAAGCAATTTAATGTGACAATAGAGCTGAACTGCACATCACTAATAAGGGTAGCATCAGTCCTCTTATTTAACTCAACAAGAAAGCATATCTATGTCCTAAAAAGGCAAACTATTCCTTTAAGTAGGATTGAATTAAGTTAACAGTTTATCTTGCAGCTACTGTTACAGCTTCGGCCGATCAATGGCAGCTCATGCAGTAAATTGTGTATTGAAATAATACACAAAATCTGCATTTGTTATCTGTTCTCTGTTGCTGCTTTTGTCTAATTAGCTGCCAGCATGCTGTCTGATCTCAGACCACAGGGCTCGCAGCCTAAAATAAAGTCATACCACCTTAAAAAAAGAAAAAGAAGAATATAATTATGAAGCATCCCTACCATGCTCACATCGCACAGGCCAACAACAGAAGTAATTCCAATCCGGATTTAAATTCAGCGCACTCTATCTGTGATTATCACAACTGATTTAGCTCCAACATTATTGGCACTGGTGCGTCGCCTTTGTTTTCCTCTCCCCAGATAACCAGGCTGTGTGTATTTCAGGCTGCGCTGTGCATTTCTACAGATCCGAATCATCCACTGTGTAAACGTCCGTCTGCGCCTCGTTGCCTCCTCGTGCGCGCTGCTTTGGCGACATGGGAAGTAATCCTAAGGCGCGGGTCATGCTTCGGCAGAGGTTCGTTAGGTCCGCTTGTCTGCACGACATGAATTTCGCCTCGAGTCTGTTACCGCAAGGGTCCGAGCGGGCAGTCTGCAGATGAACATATACACATTATACAACTTTGGTCAGTGAATAAACGACATACAAATGACGGTGAACACCTCACAAGATATGGCTGCTAACGGAATGGAACGCTGGAGTGACGTGGAGCCTTATATGAACAGAACATGCCCCGCTGAAATGCGTAGCATCCTTCCTCTTCCCCCCCCCCCCTACATACCCGTATCTGCATGTTTCTGTGTACACCGCCTCATTCCTGTGTCACACGGCCGGGGCAGACAAACACCAGCTTTGCCGGCCTGTGATAGAAGAAGATGAATACCATTATGATGGATGCTGTTCGGCTCAGTGGTGTCCAGACAGGGTCAGGCCGGGCCATGTCAATGGAAAGGCCACTGGATGATTCACAGTCACCGCATTGCACACACACACACACATGCACATATAGCGGAGGTTTGGAGAGAAAGACTGACAGAGCAAATCAGGAGAGAGATCCTGATGGATCACAGACATAAAGGATGATCGTACTGCATCCCAACACACAAAGGACACCCTAAAAATTGAGGTATTAATGAGCCCAATTGAAATGCTGACATTTGGTTATGATGGTTGGGGGGTCGGGGTCATTGTATGATCGTTGTTACCAGAGTGGAGGAAGAGAGGGCGTGAGAGGTGTACCCAGAGATAGATTTTGTGACTTCACTTTGGATGATTAGTCATAACAGTAGGGCATCTAAATGTCAACACTGTCACAAGTGGATGGTCTGATTTGTCACTTTGCATGGCTGCGTGTGTGTATTGTGAGTTTGGCCTTTTGTGTCACTAATGGCAATATGCTCTTATGTTTTGTTTTTTTTTGTTCACGACATTTCACAAACACAAAGGGGACAGCTGGAGGCAAATACGTGCGTATGTGTGGACATACATGCAAGCAATGCAATGCCCTCTCTGCTGGAGCCTCGTTTTATAGCGGGAAAGATAATAATTACCGCGCCGGATGGCATGGCAGCGATAGTTTAAATGCCTGGTCATTACATCAGTGTTCGCACATGTTGCAGAGCACAGGGGAAGGTTGCAGGGACAATCACGAGTCGTCGTCCGAACTTATCAGGAGCGATCGCTGATTCATGCTACAAGCCCCTTTCACTGCCCCCCCCCCCATCAATGTCACGGATCATTTGCTGCGGTGTTGTCGGTTTTTGGTGCTGTGCTGTTTGGCCTTGCAGCGTGCCATCTATCTAATATGGATGAAGTGAGCTGAGCCAGGCAGAGCAGACCGCGCACACTGTGTGCTACAGTTGTTCTCTGTGAGCTCCCGGCCTTTTGCTTACACGGCCTACGGAGCCCACACGTTAACCCCAACCCGACCCCTTTTTCCCTACTTTTCCTGAGGCACGATTTCAAGGTGTATTAGTTCAGCTGTCTTGAATTTCAAGGCATAGATTTTCATTTAACTTCTGGACAAAATAGCCAATTTTTTTCCCCAAAGGGTGCTGCCCTTTTTTTTTTCCTGATGATTGGTGATTCTTCTTTCTGGTCACATCTTCACGTAGGATACACAACTCTGTGACTTTCTTACCTACCTCCATATAGTGGTATATTTTCAATTCTACTTTTATTATTCATATTTATTTCTGCTGTTTTTGCACAGCCACCTATATTTGAAACTCTTGAAATGTTGCCAAAGTGATACACAAACCTATCCTCTCTCTTTACTTCCTAGTTAATCACTCCTTTGTTTCTCCACCAGTCATTTTTAGACAGTGTAAAAAGGGCTGAACAAACACACACACACCCACACAGACGGATATTGTGAGGTATTATATAGGTTTCTGTACATTCATACCTGTGTGCATTTCCCCCTCCATAGAGTATATATATATATATATATATATATGTATATATATGTGTATATATATATATGTATATATGTGTGTATATATATATATATATATATATATATATATATATATATATGTAAAGGCTGTATGCAAACCCATAGTGCCATGATGAGCCGCAGCCCTGACACATATTCCAGACACGCAGCGGAGGAAAACAAAAAAGAATTGCACAGATGGATGGTACACGGTTTTGTTGTTATGGCAATATTTGTTTGATACGACACAAATATAAACAGGAACACAAGTGGGAGTGTTGTTCCTTGACAGAACAATGTGTTGTCATTAGACCCCTGCGGTGCTCCTATCGCACACACACATTGAGTATTTCCATATGGGAAAGTTGAGAAGGAGTTCAAACCTCCAAGAGAACTTGAGCAGTCATTGTGCCGGGGGGGGGGGGGGGGGGGATAAGAAAGAGAGGACAGAGCTTTTCAGAGGTGAGGGTCGGGTGAAGGGTGGAAGCTGTAACAGAGATGTAGAGAAAGACTTGTCTGATTAAAGTGAGTGAGTCTGGACTAGAGGAAGAGAGAGCTCTACAACACCAGAGAGAGACCAGGGTCTCTTTCCAAGTCGATGAATAATAAATGTGATGAGGTTCAGGAATCTTACGGCCACGCTGTAATGCTACTGGTCAGGGGTCACCGTCATGATCGACAAGCCCCAGCAATTTTTCCCTCCTGTTCTGTCAGCTTTATTCACACCCACTTGGTTCCTCGTGAAAGACCGATTCATTTTGAACATGGAGGAGAGAAAAACACAATGCATTACCGATGCCGTTATTTTCGTGACATACTAATGAATGCGCTTTAGACACATTCGATGTTTTGTACTTCATCTCCCAGTATCTGTTGTACTGCGCTTTCCCGTGGCTTGGTCTTTGTTTTGTTTTGGTCAAAAGGAACAGCAAAGAAGACGACAACAAAGAAGATGATGAGGTTAATTGGTCCCCCACACATACACAACTCGGAGCTCAAACAATAAAGGACGTACAAAATGAGAGCATGCTTCTCGGAAAGCAGTAGGTGCTGCCGGAACGGAATGCGAGGTCAAGTATGCATGTGTGGAATGCGAGAATGACGTAGACCCCGTTTCTCCGAATAGAGCCATGGCCATGCACACACATGGTGTACACAAATGTGTAGCGTCTCTTCGGGGACACTGAATACAGAAATTGTGACCTAGCCCAAAGACCATTATTGTGTTAGGATCTGAAAACAGGCCCCACTGGTCACTGGCCGCTTGAATTGAATTGCTAGATAGACACACTACGGGCCGTACTGTGGGAACACTGTATTTTACATAGGTTGCTGTAAGTAACTTGCAATATTTTAACATAAAAAAAAAAAAAATACAAACCAAAAAAATCCATCAAAATCCAGTTTGGTAGCCTGGCTTCTGTACTTAATTTAATCATAATTTCAAATAGCGTTCCCACAGTATGAAGACCAGTGGGCATGAGGTAAAATATAATAGTGCAATGAAATAAGAAGAAGAATGGGAGACAGACACAGACGGTTGAAATGATGACAGTTGAGATGATGGGAGTGGGCAGCTCAGAGAAGAAAGTGCAGGACGAAAGACGGAGTTTTTTTTTTTTTTTGCTCGACTTAAAGTCTTGTCTTTAACTGTTATTATTCTGCTTGATCAGCAGTGCACGCGTGCAGCCAAGCTTGACATCCTCTCACACCTAGATCTGAAATCATGTTAAAACCGAGTCTAATTTAAATGATACATTGAAAACATCTAACCCGTTCTCGCCTTGGAGTTGGTTAACATAATCATTTCCCTTGCACCGCCCCCATCTGCGTTAATGTGAATGCATGGTTGGAGGTAATTTGTTTACATTAAACCGCGCTGTGAAGGTGGCTCGTGTGCATGCGTTTGATTCAAATACACGGCATCATGTAAAGCCGTTGTATGACAAGTTGGTTTCCAGCTGCATGTATTTGCCATCCTCCTTCGCTTGATCCGCCATTTTCTTTCTTATGACTTTGTTTAGTCTCTCAAACTCCTCTACGTCTCCTGAGGAGTGCACCGTTGTGTATATGCAGGTTTCACGTTACACAGTGTCGAGAGAAGGGAACAGCGTAACATATTCAGGTCGAGATAAGGACGCTGTATTTGTCATTGCACCTATATCGTCATGTCATACTTTGTATGCATTGAACCTGTGAGTGAGTGCGCGTGTGTGTGTGTGTCTGTGTGTGTGTGTGTGTGTGTGTGTGTGTGTCTGTGTTATCTTTGTGCTTATGTTTCCCCTGCATGTTTTATGTGTTTCACTTTCAAGTCGTAATAAACTCCCTCACCCCCTACACACCCCGAGGCTTTGCCCTTTTGCTGTTTTCTTTCTCTCCGCGCTCATTTTGTCTGAAACCTGCACTCTCTTATCATCCCCGCTCACTTCTCCAGCATCGCTCATTCTCTGCCTCGCTCCGCCCCGGCTCTCCCTCTCCCCCCTTGTGAAGTGTGCGACCTCTGCAACTTTATTCCGCCCATCGCTGGGGACATTAGCCGGAGCGGGTCAATGAATATTGATGAGCTTATTCACAGCTCGCTCAGTAAAGGCCAGACACAGAGATCTCTGGATCCCACAGCTACATACTGGCATTCCCAGTCTGATACACTGGCATGCACACATCCTGTGCGCTCCCCCTCTTCCTCTCCTCTCCTCCCTCTCCCTCCCTCACTCACTCCCTCCCGCTCAGGTCAAGGACTGGGGTAATTGCTAAGTCACTGAGAAGATTATCAGGCGTCTCTGTTGATGGGGGCAAAAGTTCACTTGTGTTTTACCAGCAGCTCATACACATTCAGGAAGAAACGGCACATCTTTGCCTTCACTCAGAAAGGCTAATGAACACATTATCTTAATTGGTGCCATGCTCACCGTGCTGTTGATATCCCTAAATACTCCTGGGTTATTGTGATTGTTCAAATTGATTTTGAGCAAATAAATAAGTCTTCGTTAATCTATAATTAGTATAATTTCGACAGATTTGACCAATTTTTACTCAATTTCTTCCTAATAACCTTATTACATATGTATATTTATATTTATACTTATATTTATATATATGTGTAAATAATTTCCTACTTGTATTACTTACTTGTATATTGTTTGTTTGTTTATTATCTATTGTTGAGCCGCTGTAACGCCGTTTTCTCTCCACTGTGAGATAAATAAAGCTATCTTATCTTATCTTAATAAGTTACTGTTATTTCTATAAATACATTTTTGTTTAGTTTGTTAAAACTTTGTGACTTTATTACTACAACTGGTTTCTTTGATTTACCATAGATTGTTAATAATTATTTCATAAACATACATGTATATCGATGTCATTATGGAATATAAAAATTTACTTTCTATTTTATTTTTGGTTTTGTTGCCGAAAATAAGATTCATGACACAAGTTTGCATTTCCCTAAACCTAATGTGTTAAAATAATCCTCAACAATGACTGCAACTTATATGATTTTTTTTAAAAAGCTAAATGTAATCACCAGAAGTCAAAAGCTAAAGTTCCGCTCTAAAGAAATGAAACCAGTGTTGCATGACTTCACTGTCACCAGCAATGAGCTTCCAACTGCCTCCAACTTTTAATTTGATTTTCCACACTTACCTCAAAAGCCTTTCTTTTTGGAGCTTAACTGTAAACACAACAAAGCTAATAAAAGGCATTGTGCTTGTGTGTGTACTGCAGTTCCCCTTACCCACTGTAAAGATTATCCAAAGGCAAAGTGCAATATCTGCATATTACAGATATTATATGAGGCAATGATTTTGTTAAAGGGGGGTTTGCCTTAAAAGGAACAGAATGAACTCTGTATGGCATCCATGCCAGTCTAAAAACTTTAAACCTCTTTTCTCTGCTTTACTGTCTCTCTAGGCTCTTCATATTTTTGGAAGACTTTATGCGTACATCGTGAAACATTTACTGCTGATTGCCATTTTGGCTGGAGGAAGGAAGGGTGGATCAAATATCTGCGTTTGAAACTGGTCTCTGTTCGTTCAAATCAAGGATGGACAAAAGGATTTATCTTTTACAAGTGACGGTCACAACATTTTAACGTCAAGTCATTTGTAACAAGACGCGACAGTCTTTAGTAAAACCTTGTAATTGTTAGAAAACAATTACCTGGTCAAGGAGCTGGATAATGGCCATTTTAATTCAGCAAACTGACAGCTTTGAATTATGTAGTTGACTCGGGAGCATTTTTTTGCATGGCATGATATTTAATAAAGGACCGCTATCTTCCATTTATGCAGCGCGTTTGAAAGAAAGGTGGAATTTGACGGCGCTCAGCGTCATGATTGGCAGCGGTAATAAGATGTGACGAGTGAGTGGTGGATCGCTGTCGACACGGACTGATAGCAGCGCAGATCGTTAACCTTTCCACCACAGTGTCGTGCACAGGGGCGACGCTTTGTTCACCACATACTTTCAAGAGTCGGCCACAAGGTCTACTCTTGTCAGTGGCTGGGAAGGCATAGAGCGCCAAGGTCCACGTGTGTGGCCTCATTTATTAACTGTGTAAATGGGACTCTTTTTTTGTCTTTGTTCCAAACGTGGGCCACACATTTTTTTTCCCCCAGTGGCCATACTAATGTGAAATGAATGGAAGGGCCTCACTTTGAATTATGAGAACACAGAATTATGAGCTCAGTATGAGAACCATTCTTAACAAAATATACACATCTGAGATTATGTGTATCTGTTATAAATAATATATAGTAACATTTAGTGGTCATTGGTACTGATACGTTGCACTTTCTCCTTCTACTTCAAAATAAAAGCATTGTCTCATGATGTAAGCATCCCTGTCAAATGCACCATAGTTTCATAATGCTGACTTTTATTGATTGTTTGTAGTTCATTCTGACCATTTTATTTATACCTGAAGGTAGATTTGGTTTACAGTGAAGTGAGTTGGCTTTCTCCACACACACACACACACACACACACACAAGCAAGCTTAACATCTTCTCACACCTTGGTCTGAATTCATGTTGAAACTAAGCACAGTTTAAATCATACATTTAAAAACATCTAATCTTTTCACGCTCAGGTTTAATAAAATCTTCTCTAGTCATGTGCTTTGACTGTACACATACATTATTTTATGTCATCCTCTCCTTCACTGCCTTGCACCTCCCCCTATCTGCCTTCATATGAATGCATGATTAGGTTGGAGGTTGGGGGTAAATCTTTTTACTTTAAAACATTATGTTAAGGGTAGCTTGCAGGCATACACACATGCCTGTGTGTGTACTTGTGTTTGTTACCTCTTTTTTGGCATAAACACTGACCTTGACAGGACCGGTAGTGCTTATGGAGACAGAAACCTGGTCCTAATGAGGCAGGACCTCATTCCTATGTCAATGGTTAAGTTTAGGGCTAAGATTTTAATGGTTAGGTTAAGGTTATGTTTAGACATTAACTGGTTAAGGTGAGGGATAACCCTTTGTTTAGGCCGTCTAAATAAAGTGTCCTAAGACGAATAGCTGTGTAAACCTGTGTGTGCACGTCCGTGTGTGTGTGTGTGTGCACCTTTTGATTCTGTAGAGAAAGGTAGTAATATAAGTGTCCTTTTCCATTACGTGGATATCACGTCCATTCCTGTGGGGCTTTGAGGCAATCCATACTGGAAGTCTGATTTGAACATTCCCATAGGCTTCATCTATATGTGCTTCCATCGCAAGTAATTTGGATCTAAAAAAGTGTTTTTAGTTTGCAGAAAATGAGCTATTTTGTAGAGGTATAAAGTAAGGCCAAATATCTGTGTTAGTAATGTGAGTGGAGTGGCTCTGTGGAGGGCAATTCATGTCTGTCCATGCCTGCATCGTATCTCATTTAAATAAAATTATGAGCAGCAATGATGCATTAGCTGCTTTTATTGAAATATGTACTGTACCCAGACCTGTAGGCACACAGGCACATGTGAAAACATGTGCATGCTTATGATGTGTGTGTATATATATATATATATATTCGTTTTTTTCTGGCAGACATAGAGGCTGAACTATGACTCTGTATTCTCTCATAAAACAAGCCTCTTATTAAAGGCATTGTTAATAAAAGTTTAGGGACTAATTACTAAACTTTTGAAGAAACTGCAATCAAGTGTTTGACTGACAGTGCTAATTGTTGTGTTTCCCTCCGTCGTCCCCTGCTGATTATTTGTTCTTTAACATTCCCAGGTTGATTGATTGATTGATTAATTGAATATTGACAGAGGCAGTGAGTTCATTCAAGGCAGTTTATCATGTTCTCTTCACACAGCTGTGTAGCCATTTAACGCAATTGCACTTTGAACGCCTTGTTAATGCTTAATTATGAGCACCGTGACTTTATGACCCCCACTTCCCCTTCGAAGCCCTTTAGAAAGGCCACATGGAATTCCAATGTTGGCGTGTTAAATGATTGATGACTTTTACCAAGCGCTCAACCTTATTACTTGGGCTATCAATAGATAAAAATAAAAAAAAGGATCGCAAACCTTGTAGCCAATCAGCAGGTAGCTTCCGAAGACCCGCCCATGGTCAGAATCATAAACAAAAAACCATGGCACAAAGAACAAATCAGGGAGTGTAAAGAACAAGTCTATTTTCAGTCAATAAAATACAATATTTTTTAATGATTAAATTGATATTTTCTTAATAAGTGTTTGAAAATATTGACAGATAGAAAGGTGGTGTGCACCTTTTTACAAGTTTATTTAAATATATAGACGCAGTAATTTGTTTTGCCAAAATGTTTTTGATTATTTCTAATGGGAGACTTGTGCTTTAACATGCCTATAGAGTGGGTACTAATATGTACTAGTATGTGACTATAGTTTTAGGGCAGGCAGTGAATATTATATTGTATTTTTTTTTTTACTGTTACATTTATTAGCCAAACTTTTCAAATTGAAGTAAAAAATACTTTATATGTAAATTTAAACAAAATTGCAAATACAAAAACAATGACTTAAACTGGCTGTGTCAAACAATAGTCTGTTCGTTATGGAAGAACAATAAAGGACGAACAATAAACCCTTCAGTCCATCAAGCCTGTGAACGACGCGCACTGAAGTCTGACATAGTTTATTTCACAGAGAATTCCCCAATGGTAATTGCAGCCAGAGAAGTATTTCAGCACCATGGACAGCGTCCATTTAAAGACAAGTGACAGTGCTTTACATGTGCATAGAAATCAGTTGAAAACACAAGATGTAAGCAGACAGACAGAATGTTTGCCAGTCAGCACCTTTCACCAGAGCGGTAATTACTCAGTGCAGCTCTGATGGGGCTTGACCTTGAACATTTTTGTCTTTCAGGGAGGTATTGACAATGGAACTTCCACTGAAAGCACATTAATGAAAGAGAATACGCTGTTTTTTGAAAATCCACTCTGCTTTTTATTCCTGTGAAGATTTTTGAAAAGGTGTTGTCGGCTGATTTGACTCGGCCCGCTAATGAGTTAAGGCTGATATTGCCTTAATCAATTAGTCAAAGTGACAAATTCAAGTCTGCTTCATTCTCTCTGTTGGTCTGTTTGTTTTCCCGTTTGTTCCTGTAGGACATCAATTTGAATTATTAAGGAAGCGTCCCAATTGTGGTTGTCTCTTTTGCCATTGTTAATTGATACTACATAGTTATAAAGACACAACACTATATTTAAGGACCTTAAATATGCATATTAGCACTGTTGTTGACAAACATCCTTATTCTTAGTCTTGAAGATTGACTGTATATATAGGGCATTCTCCATTCACACGGCATCTAAAATGATCTACCATATGACCATTGAGTGTCACCTGTGTGCTGAAAGCAGTTTGTATTCAAAGTACAGCAGTAGAGTGCTTTGATGCCACAATATTTATTCAGTGACAGAGTTTATTCCTTTTGGAAAGATGGCAACGTGGAGGAAATTATTTCACAGTTTATTGCATTTCATTGGCATTCAGCTCATTGTTTTTGATTGTGCACCTGCATTTCTGTAACAGTATAGTGTCTGTGTGTGTGTGTGCTCCTAATGCAGAAGCAGGCTTGTGTCACTATCTCTCGTGGGATCCCGATAACTCCACTTTCATCTGTTTAACGGTCACTTGCTCACCAACACACACGCATAGTTTTGCTTTATGAAAAGAAAACACATCATCTGGACTTGTCCACCGTGGTCCTTTTATACTCCGTATCCCTCGCTGAACTGTGTTTATGTAAAAGTGTGTAGAAGAGAGTAGTGTGTGTGTTTTCTCTCTCCCACACACATATCTGTCCGTCTGAGGACACTACATTGACTAAACTCAACTCAAACTTTATTTCTAGAGCACCTTTAAAGCAACAGCAGTCGACCAAAGTGCTGTACCCACTGTTTTTGGTTCTGTATTTAATATATAAATACAGAAATAAAAGAAGTGGGTTGTAAGGGAGCATTTAAAAGTATCTGGGGTGTGGGAGCGTTAGACTGTTCCAAAGTCTGGGGGCAGCCGTCACATCTAGACTTAAGTCTGATTTTAGGAACCTCCAGCAGCAGACAGAAGGCTCTGGTTGGGGTGTGGCGACCATTGAGGGTTTTAAAAACAATTAATAGAAGTTTAAATTCAATACGAAAACTGACCTGTAGCCAGTGGAGGGAAGCTAAGACTGGCGTGATGTGGTTGCGCTTTTTCTTGCCAGAGAGAAGTCGAGCGGCAGTGTTTGAATGAACTGAAGGCGGTTGATAGAGGATTGGTCCAAGCAAACGTACAGGGATTTACAAAAATCTAATCTAGATGTAACAAAGGCATGGATAACCTTTTCAAGGTCAATCTTAGAAAAATAGGACTTGGTCTTGGCTAAGAGGCGGAGTTGGAGAAAACGCTGATCTGCTCGTCAAATTTAAAATAGCCTATACAAAGCATTATACCTAACCTTAACCATAGCTATAATCACTTTATGCCTAACCTTAACCTAACCACAGTTCAAATCTTAGCCCTAATCATAGTCAGTTCCTTAAAATTCTGAGTCTGTGAGGTCAGGGTTTTTGCCAGAAACACTGCCTAAAGATGTAACAAATACAAACACACACACACCTTTTCTCTTTTCCCTGCTCTGTTTTATAGTTACATGCTGATATCAGGGTAAGATTCCATTGCTGTTTTTAATTGGATTAATTAATTGGAGATTAGCTGTCGGACTGCACAAGCATTTTTTTGGGGGGAAAGGGTACGACACCTTCTGTAATTGCTGTTCATCCTACAGAGATTTGCATGTGATTGTGTTCTCGTCACTTTGTGAAACTTGCCATCGTATTTTAGCAAATCACCTTTGTTCAGGGGGGTTAAAGGAGTGAAATGAAATCAAAAATGGGCCTTAGTGGTGTAGAAAATGTATTTAAACAAAGATAAATGTATGCCAGTGTGAATATAGTAAAGCTTAGTCTACACTAAACTCATGTCACGAACTACACAATCCACATAATCCCACACAGGCTCCCACACCTTTCCATTGTTCTCTGTGTTGAAAGATGTAGTGATAAATGCAGCCACTTGTAACTAGTTCTCATGTTTTATTTCCTTCTGTGTAGCCTTTGCTTAAATACTAGACTCAAATTCTAGATAAGGAAATCTATCTTTTCCCCTTATTAGGAAGAACTGTGAATCTTCTTGTCTCTGGCAACAAGTAAGCTCCAACACCAGGATGTCACTTAACAGAACAGCCTTGTCCTTGGATCAAGTTAGTGAGTGCTCATATTATTAGGAGCAATATGAGGATGTGTGTTTCAGTTTACCTTAACGCCAGCATGGATAGCTCCAGTAATTATTGTTTTTCTCATAGTAATCGTTCCCGTTTTAAGGTTACAAGAAAAGCTCATCTATGACAAGGACAAATAAGTGTTTTCAGATAGCCTCCATTTTCAACTTAGTGCAGAAATACTACAGAACGAATGGACCATTTTTTTTTTTTACGTTACATTTCCCTGCAGAGGAAGCAAATAAATAAATAAATAAAATAAAACGGCCTCCAAACTCTTTAAATGCTGAGTGTCACTCTTATGTGAACCGTGTGCGTAGCACTTTGTATTGCAGTTTGAGAGGTGCAAACTGTGTGAGGACTGATGTGTCTAGTTACATAATGAGCAGTGAAAGGACATTTGCTTTTTTTTTTTTTTGGAGTAGAGGTTTAGCGAATGATTAATTTGGAAGAAAAGAAAATGGCAGCAAAGTGGTGAAGGGCTATTTAGGATCTCATTTTACAAATAGTCTGTTCCATTAACATTTATCCCGCTGTCTAACTGATGGATCCTGCGTTAGGCAAATAGGGGGAGAGGAAGTGGGATTGAAAAAGGAAAGCTTTTCCATTAGATTAAAAGGCAAAAAAGGAAACAATATAACATAAAAAAGTGGTTAGACACGTGCATACAGTAGGTATAGTACATGTATAGATAGCTGATTGACTGGGGAACTGATCTAATTTGTCAGCACTACACTTTCTAAGTGTCACAGTATTGGCTGACTCTCTCGCCTCCCTCCTTCGTTCTGCCCTCCTGCCCTCTGCTCTTTGTACAACGCCACAGAGGAAATGTTGATTTAAATCGCTTGGCATAATTAATCACCATCCTTCCTTGTTAAAGAAAATAAAGCCTCACAGCCACACACAGTAGTAATTGTGTAGAATTTTGTAGTAGAAATGTAATCTGCGGTCTACTGTAGGTGAGTCTGTGTGCGCTTTTGTGCGTTAAAAGAGAAAGGATGTGGGTTGTATGTTTGTATGCATTTAAAGCGGAAACGTCTGTGTGTGTGTCTCTCTGCAGTTTGTAGTGTGTCCTTTCATTAAGAACACGAAGAACTAGAATCTTGTCCCGGAATCACAAGGCCTTGCATTTTCAGCGCGCGATGAATAAATGTGTCCATAAAGCCTGCGAAATGCTCAGGTAGTTATAAAGTGTTCAGTATTCCGCATTCATAACCTGGTTAGGCAGTAACAATGATGAAGAGGCTTTAGGTTGCGGTTTACAGTCGGTGTTGGATTTGAGCGCCTTAGATTGCAGTGAGGGCTTGTTACAGGTAGTTAAGATTCCATTTCTGTTTCCCAGATGACCTCCATTTTCAGAGGGTCCTGAGCTTCAATTTTACTGCTCCACTCCTCCCCCCCCTATCGTGAGGCGCTGCCTTACAGCACAGTTTAGCCTTTTTTTTTGTTGCATAAATTACAGGTTTAGGAGTATCTTATTAAAGACGTTGCCTTTGCATCCGCCAGACATTAGTTATTCGACGAATCTGTGACCTGAATACTTTTTATAGCCACCAAAACAAGAGCCGACATTCACGTTGCCGTACATGCAAAAATAAGTCATCGTGAAACATGCGTGCCTGGAGTAGTTGCCATGGAGCTCCCAAAAGAGGGCTGAATTCCCATTCGTCTTCACAGTGACCCACACAGCACTTGTAACCTTCTACTCCAGTTTGTAGCACGTGCACTTTGTGTACATGATTTGTCCAAGAGCTTTGTGATCCAGTTATGTTGAGACAACACGCCCATGCAGTGTTGTTCATTGTCCTTGTAGATGTTTATGTTTAAATTAGACGGTGTTCTTCACAGTGATAAAATATCACCAGGCTTTATATACAAATCCAGTCATAAATTTGAGATTACCACTGAGGCTGAAACGATGTTTTATGACTCTGGCTGCAAGTGATGTATGTGCTGTGCTGTGCTATGCTTGCGCGTGTGCGTGTGCGTGTGTGAGCGAGAAAGAGAGAGACAGAGAGACAGAGCCTGTCTTTGCAGCAGTCGTGCTTTGGCAGGTTGTAGTTTTCCCCTCAGAAATCAGCTGCTCTCTGAACTGTTAAATCACACTAGAAGCCAACCTTTGAGAAGAAAATTAATTACTTTCCCTCCACCTCCTCTTCCTTCTCTCATTTTTTTTCCACATTAACCCTCCTTCATTTCTTTTCACACTATTTTCTCACTCTCGGTGTCACTTTTTTTTTTTTTTTTTCCATAATGGTGTCGAGGGATTTCAGCCACATGTGACATTTATTTAGACTAACACTGAAATGGGCTCTTACAAGCGAGGCCTTGTTCTCTCCATTTGCTTCCTTCATTTCAAGTGTGAAGGTTTTGATGCTGTAGTATTTACCGTAGAATGACAGCGAGTGACTGTGCAGTTCATTCAGGTTCATTGAGTTGTTTTGCTCACAGACTCTGCAGCCATCATTAGATTGTAAAATGTATCGATTGTGCATTATTTAAAATCAATTAAAGCTGGTCTTCTTGGAAGAAGAACAAAACGTCCGGGAGGAGTTGCACTTCCTCGTGGACAGTCATCATATTTATTCATTAAATTTGTAGCAGGATTTTAATTTAATAACATTTACTTCATTTGTGCTTTATCCTCAGTGATGCGAGGATGTGTTTCTCACCTCTCTGCTTCCTCTTTTCTGTCAGGTGCAAATAGAAGATGTAGAGACTGAGGACAAACGATACACTCTCTTCCTGGAGCTACTGGAATCTGCTCAGAAGTGGGAGGACTTTCAGCTTCTCATGCTCCTCCTACAAGCATGGCCACCTATGTTGAAAGAGGAAGTGTGAGTTCCTTTTTCTCTATTCTTTCAAGGTTTAAGCCATTGTTTGTTATTTTGGAACTGATGCTCATTTATAATCTTGCTGAGGGTTAAATAAGCATTTTCAAGAAATGTCCAGCTCTTCTTGTGAGTAACTTTGGTACAATAATCATTTCAATTGATATAGTGTTTATTATGCTCACAATCCCATGTTGACAATTCATTAGCAGCTGCATCATTTTTTTTTTTCAAATTCACAGATGTATAATCAAACATAATGACATCTTGGAGGATAGAAAATGCAAATGTCTTTACAGATTGTGCACAGAATATAAACGGTGGAGCCGCTGACGGACTTTCTGGCTTTCTCACCTGTTACGTTGGGGCAGATGCCCTCAGCATCTTCACAGACGTCACTTTAATAACCGGATTCATCATTTCTGCATCCCCAAGTGTGCAAAGGTTCATCATGGTCTGCGTGAAGTAAATGTCACACGTGTGCGAGGCGGGTACACATGGAACCCTAATTAGACCATAGAACGTTTATGGAAAAATGGAAAATAGGACATAGTCTTCTGGGTTCCTCATGAAGCCAATCACAAAATGAGAAAATATTAAATAGCCACTTTTGGGTGACTTTTGAGTGGAAGTCTGGGAATAAAAGCACTTACAATAACTTAATCATGGTGAGTTTCTATTATCGTGTTAGTCGTGAATGAAGGAAAAACATCAATATTTCACACGAGTGACTTGAAACTACTGTCTAACTCGCCAGCGTACAGTGCTTGTGATCTATTTTTAATGGGCCCATGGGGAGCTACATCTTTCCTTATGGCTAATTATTAATTCAGTCGTCACCTATGATCTTATTAAATTAATTTCCGCTAAAAATATGTGTCCTATCTGCGGTGTCTCAGATGCTGAACTTTGTCAGTGCACTCCATTTCGTCTTCTACTGTTGTTGATTGAGTTGAGCTAGTGATGGTGATTATTACAGTACTACAGAAGAAAATAATAAACGGTGTTATTTTATATATGTTATATTAAAACACGTTTTTTTCCACTCTTTGCAATAAACATTATTTTGGTCATAATAAAATCGTCCCATGCCTAGTAGCTTGGCTGTGATGACACACACTTCAGAGAGCATGAAGGGCCTTTAACTAGTTTGGGCTGAATTAAAGCTTTCAACAGGGTTTTACTCATTTGTTGTTTTTGCCACAAAAAATCAGGAAATATGAAGACTTCTTTTTCTTTATTGTTTTTTTTCCCCTTTCAGCTAGAGTGAAAGTTTTGCCTGTAATTACTCATTGGCATGGATTACACATTGAATTACAGAGTTTGAAATTAATAGAGGGGCCTCACCAAGCTTCAGGCTCTGGGCTTTTTTGCACCAGCTGGTGTCTTATGAGCCGGCGTTAGCGGTATTATCGATAAGTGCCTAATGATGTGATTGCTCTTGCCTTGCTCCATTGTTCTCAATTAAAAGTGAGCGATACTCCGAGGACCGCTGAGACAACGCCGGGTTATGCTGTCTGGAGTTCATCCTTCCAGCTCAATCAAAGCAGACGGTGTTTCAAACCGTTTCAGTCAGCAGTGTAAAGCAGAGTTCAACTCCAGTAATTGGGGGAAACTTGCAAGGATGTACACGAGGATGTGTTGGGGTGACGCTTACACTCTGATGACTGTTGATGAACATAAGCATTTAAATGTATTCATTAATATGCTTAAATTAAAAGGCAAACCAACACAATCCTTAACTCTTTCAGTCTTAGTCTCAGAGACAAGTCTTTTAGGATCAGCGTTTTCGGCAATACTAGTCTCTCTGCTGCCATCCCATTAAGCCCTTCATTGATCAAATAACTTCTCGTACTGAAGGGCTGCAAGAACAAAATGTAACTAATCACAGTTTTCTCTTTGTATTGACATGATTTCCTCTTCTAGTGCTGTTTATCATGTGAATGATGTACTACATTTGCTAACTGCCTAAAGTGTCATCAAAGCGTCACACTGGGCCGTACCCATGCTGTGCCTACTAACTCAGGAAGATGTATGGGGTCAAACATTATGACCCAGGAGCTAAATTTAGACTGTAATCCATCCCGTTCAAATTCAGGGAAGACTCTTCTCGAGTATGGAATCATTTCCCAGCTGATGAAGTTTCATCTGATCCAAAGTAAGAGGAAAAAAGGCATTGTCTGAATGAGGCAGAAAATGTTTAGAGGCACTGTGTGAAAAGGGCACATTATTTATAAGAGTACATTTAATAAAATATCGATGTATTGTCATTGGGCTACTGAGAAGGGATGTTTTCTTTTGGCACAGTGCATATTCGGCTAAGACGCAAAAAAAAAAGAGAGAGAAAGGATAAGGTTTGGACAACAGCCACTTCAAGTTCACCCCCGGATTTCACTAACTCTTCTCCGACTTAATGAGTGTAGCAGCTGCAGTCAAAGTACCAGTGCTGGGACAGTCGATTATAATCATTTCCTTTTACTGCAGACTGAGTTCAAACTCAACCTCTCATTATAGATTAGTTTTTTTGGTTTTTTTTGCCGGTCTCTTGTCATCCTCGCTTAAATCTCTCAAGGTAATTTGCTTCAACGTACTCTTTAAATCGCATGAGCCTGAAATTTAAGGCTGATCTGTGTTCACTGTGCATTTTATATACAACAGTTGCTATATCTGGCGCTCGTTATTTGGGACACAAAATTCAGAATAATTTAACCTCAAGTAGATAGCTCCCTGAAGATGGCGAAGACCTGAGGGCGTTGTCTTTTACATGGTTAACCTGACTCAGCACTCCATGGTTAATGTGTGTGTGTGTGCAATTATGCGTGCGTGCATGTGTGAGTGTGTTTGTGGTTTCGGGTAAGGATTTATTCCAGTAAAGCTGCAAGAGGCTGTTTTGGGAGCTATACTGAGTGGTGCATCTCAAAAGCTTATCCTTTAGTCTGTCTGCATAAATTGAGTCATGATTCAAAGCACGAATGGGGGCTGGCTATGACTCACACTGCACCCTGTGACAGATTTGGCAAGAGCTCAGACACTCAGTCGTATTCAGCAGTACCTCCCCGTCCCTCTGGTAAAAGCAGAGGATGCAGCCGTGTGCCATCAGTGCAAGTGGACACTGTTTGCTCACATGGCTGCATCATCTGAAGGTGGAGCAGCTTGTCAGGATGAGACACTCCAGTAGCTGCATGGAGAGCTGGTCTGTCCACTGACAGACACACACTGGAGCATTGCTCTCTCTGCTTCTTCCCTGTTTGCAAAGCTCCCTTTATCACACACACACACACACACACACACACACACACACACACTGATACTGTATACATTAGCACACAGGATCTTACCACAGAGCCTCCTGTACCTCATCTGACATCAGTCGTCACCCTTTTGAAAATGTTCATACCCGGGCTGAACACGCCATTGTTCTCAAATTGAACACCACAGTGTGAAGCACTGAGGCTACAATGGTATTTTATGTTTTATTGAATGTGTAATACGTACAGAACATGTTGAAAACCGTTCGTGAATCGAAACTGTCATCCTTGCATGAGAACAAACGGTGTCAAATGGTAATGCTCCATCAACTTTAATCCTATTAAACAGTAAATACTGGACTGAAGCTTGACTTAAAAACGTGTACCACAAATCACATCACATTAGCCAAATCGCAAGTGGATATTCTACCTAAATTGTTCAGTGTTAATCCGTACTTCTTTTAAGATTCCTTCTCTCATCTTCATCTCCAACATCCTCCTTTTCCTTTCCTTGTCTGTTAAATGATTAATGCTCTTCCCGTCATGATGATCACATACAGTGCATACCTCTGTGCTATGTTGACACTTATTTTAAGACCACCCAATGCATGTTCATCCTTTACATAGGCTGTTTGCTGCTTTTTTATAACAGATGAGTGATGGTAATGTTCTTAGTCCATAACCGCTAACATTACTGTATACACACAGTATATAGGGACTTTAAAATAGTACTGACTCCTTGTCCACCAAGATTTAATTACGAGATAATGAGTCATTCTGTGGTTTGCCTGATATGTGTTCATAAAGATCATATAAGGTCATACTGCCCACTGCGTCTTAGGCGCTTGCCGGCCTCGGTGGGAGTCGGCGAGTGTCGGCGGCATTAGCAAAGATTTGGCAGAGCTCGTAAAAGAGCGTGTAAACAAAGTGACACTCCTCAATGCTGACAGCTGTTCCCTGGTGTTCTTGCAGAGAGCGGGAATATGCAGCACGCAGTTGTTCAATATTAACCGCGCAGAGATTTGTGGTGAAACATCGCTGCTCCTCACTTACACGTCAACATCAGAATTCATTAGATCGTCTGCAAACCTCTGGATGATTCCGTCTGCTTTTTTGTGTCAGGCTCTGATTTGATGCTGTTGTTCAAACGTGGCTGTTGTTTTTATGTGTCTTTACATTATTTATCATGTACATCTTCATGCTGCATGGTGTATATAGACACATAACAAGTAAGCTGCTCTGACATTTGTTATTGTCTACCAGGATTACATCAGGTGCAGAGTAATGAATGAATGATTGTTGTGTTTACTGTATGTTCTGGTAGGATTGATATTTCATTTGTATACACTGTACCAAGTGTGTCTTTTCTTTTTGTCCACGTACACACCTTTTATATTTGCAGCCCTGTCTTGCTCTTTGTCTCCAGGGCAGAGTCAGAGAGTAACCCCTGGGTTGTGCTGACCTCAGCCTTGCTGACCCACTGCCAAGGGTCAGAGGGCGAATTAGACCTGGGTCAGCAGATCGTCACCATGGTGCGGACTCTCTACAACACCAAACACAAGCTCCCTGTACAGGTAATTAGATCGCACAAGCTGAGAGCAGTCTTCCGTTTTTTGTTTGTGAGAAGAGATGCACCCTCTTGTTTTCAAGGGGGTCCTCAAACACGGAACATGAAAGTGAACAAATATAAACAGAAGTTAAAGACGGTAAATATCGGAAACAAGAACAACAGGAGGTAGATTTAAGGTAAACGAACAAACTCTTATAAAAGGAAGTGATTAATCGTCCTGTTGTGTGAATGTCTATGAATGTATAACACTTCTCAGCAGTAGTCTGAACAGTACTGCAGATGTAATTAGACGTCTATCTTTGTTTTTCATGTGATTACAGTCTGTGTAGTGTCTGATCATGATTAGAATATCATAAAATAAAAAAGAATAATCCCTCCACCAAGACAACACAGTGGGATTTAAAAAAAAAAGAAAAAGATATTTGCTTTAGTGCGTAACGTTTAAAATGTAAACAAACGTCCATTACATTCAAACAGTCAAATGAGTTCAGCTCCGCACAACTCTCTGTGTGATTTTGGTGTAGCGGTGTTTAGATCTTTTGAGCTGACATTCCCGCACTGCACACAGGAAGTTGTTCCCCGTATGTCAAGACACAGCTTACAACGCATAGCGACTGCAATCAGGTTGTAGAGTATGACTGAAAACACAAAGAAGCGCCCACGAAAGAGTTTCAGAAGTGAATTCCGCTGCTTAATAAATACCTCCTGCCCCTCACTCACTCACTCCTCCTCTGCCGCTGTATACACACAAACGCTCCCTCGGTCAGGTCTGATAGTATTGCTTGACAGAACCCATTTACAGATACTAAACGCTGCAAACAACAACCGCTACATTGCTTCTGTTCACAAAGACTGAAAAGCGACGACATAGAAATGACTAAACCTTACGCCCAAAAGAGTGACGCCATTTTTTCATCAAAATACAAAAGTGCAGCTGTTCACATTTAGTGTAAGTGTCACACCGTATTGTAATGCCACCTTTTACCAGTACCTGTATACAGGAGCCTAAAGCTATTACGCGTGTAGCCCAGGGCAACATGTTAGCATCAGCTCAGTGCTCTCTGTAATGTACAATGGGCATCAGCCACTCTTTGAAATCTGACGGCCCCTAATGCATTCATGCCCCGCTGAGCACCATGGACGTAGTAGGCCTAATGCCATTCGGTATGTATAGCTCCAGCTGACTGTGATATTAGTTTAGCACAAATGCTATTCAGTGTGAATAGGCCAGTGTCTGCACGGCTATCTAATATTAGTGTGGGAAGGAGGTGGGAGGTGGAGAAGGAGGCCTTTTACTCTGTTCTGAAGAGCTTTAATTTGAATCTGCTGGAATGAAACTGCCAGAGCATGGGGGAGTCAGATTGCATTGTGATATCCATATATTACTGAATGGGGACTGCAACAGGGCTGCGTGTCGCGTGCGTGCGTGTTTGTGTGTCGACCCTTTTAAAAGTATTATGTGGCTGTGTCTGTACAGTATATACTCATCTTTTAACCTTCACTTTTCTTCCCCCCCACGTTTTTTCCTCTCCGTCTTCTGCTCTCTTCTCCTTTTGTTCTCTCCTCCTCTTTGTAACTCGGTCCTCTGATTACATTTCCCTGTTTTCATCTCCCTCTCTCTTTCGCTTTTATCTCCCTCCAGTGTATTAAACACATAGCCGCTCTGCTACTTCAGAACCAGTCCAACCTCCAGCAGCCTGCGCTCAAACTGATGGCTGAAAGTGGTGATGAGGAACTGCTGCAGCTGACTCTGGATCAGGTCAACAAAATGACTGTAGTAAGTGGGATTCATGCTACTTTTTCTAATTGAAACCAAGTGGACTCCATTTTAGATTGAACTAATGACTGCAGCCTGTGACTTTATTTTGATTAGTAATAATTCAATATCTCATAGCAATTGTACAGAGTCAAAGGTGACATCTTCAGCTTACTTTGATTTTTTAAATCCGCAGTGCAAAATCCACAAATCTTCATTTTTCATTAATATAAAAATAACTACGAGAGCTCATCTATTACTGGACAAGATGAGCTAAAAATTATTAAACGTCTTTGCTGAAATCTTCTTTTTGATGTTCAAAAAGCCCAATCTTCATCCTCTCACTAACTGTCCGTTTTTAGAAGCCCTGAAATCAGATAAGCGAGTAATCGCAAGGGTCTGTGTGGTCTGCTCTCCACTGTTTCCCAATCAGATAAGCTGTTGTCACAAAGTAGGCCTCTCCGACCCAACAGACCCCCTCATTGTTCCTGGATCAGATAAGAGAAAGCCTCACTATTAAGTAAATGAAATCCCATTAAATGAAACCTTAAAGCTCCTACACTGGTCCACCTGAGCAACAGGCTGCTCTTATGCCACAGAGGAAGGAGAACTAAAGGTGGTGTTGAGAGAACGAGAGAGATGGAATGAGGACAAAGCAAATGAATGAAAATGTGGAAGTGGCCAAGACTGAGTTGGAGAGGACAGAGCATGACAGAAGAGGGGGGCAACAGAGAAGATTAATCAGGGAGAGATAAAGAATGGTTTTATGAACTCAGTGCGACAGGATATCGTGTCACACTGCTTTGAGAAATAATCTTACCTCTGCCGCTAAGAGCTGAACGTGCAGGGGCGTGCACGGAGCTGTGTGATCTGCAGATAACATCAGAAGAGACGGAGAGAAATTGTCGTACATCTAATATATCTGATAATGTGTTGGCTTAGTAGAGATGCATGCATGTGGCTATGGGTGTTTGTGTGTGCGTGTGTTTCATGGTTTGTTTGTATGGGTTATCATCAGGGTGATGGTGTTAAGTCATGTATTTGATAGTTTGTTTTTTAACCCTTTAACACGGAGCACATCGCAGCACAAGCACAAGCACACTTTGCATCACTGCAATTACACGGTCCTACGGTTTCTGTCAGCTGAGAAGTTGCATGTCAAATCCAACATGTGGTTATTATGGTAATTTCACTCGCACTATTGCAGGAAGGCGAATCAGCGTCTTTGTTGGAAAAACGCCTGTACATGAGTTTCCATTTTTTGGCCTGTTTTTGGACAGGCAAAAAAATCAAACAGATGTTATTTTAAATGGGTTCTATACTGTTTAAATTTCAAATTTCACACGTAAAATCTGGTGTTCATTTATAACTATAGTGTTCCTTCTAAATAAAACCTTTAGTGTTTCTTCATTTTAAATTGTTAATACAGTATGTATGCAGTCAATTGTAAATAACTGCCAGATATTGAAAGTTATTCTGGAAAAGTGGACAAAATCACTCACTCCCAGCACATTTTCTGGCCTTTTTTTAATTAAAATAAGCAAAAAAAATAATGCATTTTGAGGCTTAGGTGTTAAAAGAGCAGTTCACACAACTATTGTTTATAGTTTGTTTGTTTTTACATGCTTACTTTGTTGCTGATTTTATGCTGTAACACCACAGAATTGAAATGGTAAAGTAGACAGCTAGAGATCGAGTAAATCAGAAGCTACACTCCTTCATATAGCGTTTTGCTCTTTTATAGGTTTCACCTAACTGACAATTCTAGAAAACCTATGGGATTCATCCCATTGTGCCACTTAATGTACAGTATTTCCGTGCCATTTAAGTCCACATCAACAAGCCAGAGCTTGACTTTGGCCGCAGAGCACCGTACATTTTTAGATTCTTTAGCTCTCGATTAAGTACATAAAAAATAACATCCGTCCAAGTGATTGAGAGGTCAAGCACTGCCCAGTGTGTGTGTGTATGACATTGTCAGGACCAGTAGTTGTTATAGAGACTAATATCTGGTCCTAGTGACGTAGAACCTCATTTCGGAGGAACTGGTTACATTTAGGGCGGAGATTTGAATTGTGGTTGTGATTAAGGTTAGAGATAACTATTTGTTTAGGCTGTCTAAATGAACTGAAGTCAGTGGAGTATCCTAAGAAGAATGGCTGCACAAATCACTGTATGTGTGTGTATGTGTGTGTACATTATTTTCCTCACTCCCCACACGCTTCTTTTGATAGAGGAGATGCCCTTGAGATTGCAGTGGGAGAAAGATTAATTCAGGAGATTAGTTTCTAATTTAAAAAAAAAATAGTTGACATAAGAAGTAAATGAAAAAAAGGTAATTTGTTTCGCTATACTTGTGTGTGGTGTGTTTGAATGCTGCTTCTGCTGCAATATGGTAAATAGGTGTTCTGATGGAGGACACCACTGTGGGTGTTGGAGAACTGAACAAGGAAGGGAAGAAGTGGGCGGATGGTTTTGAAATGTGGACAAAAGAGTAGACGAGAGAAGATGTAATGGAGTATGGGCTTCATATTGTTCTTAATGATATTGTACCGCATACACTGAGATAAAAAAGAAATAAAAGAGTTTCTTTTCACTGGGGTTAGCACAAAATTTGGCCTCTACTCCTGTGTCTTTCCTCAAAGTCACTCCCTCTCAAGATTTCTTCTGTTTTTTTTCTTGCTCTGCTCCTCATGGGTAAGATGTATGGGCTGTGGAGGAGCAGAGGGGAGCAGGGCGTCGGGGGTTAACACCAGTCTGATTAATGGGAGACAGAAATGCCGGCTGATAGGAGCTGTCCTGCCAATATGAATGAGCTGTCAGTGCATCGTACAGCATAAATGCTATAGATCGTGCTTGATATGCATGTGTGTTTGCACGCGTGTGAACGCACAGCTGTGGCATGCAGGGACACACCAGGGCTTGCTCGGGGAAATGTTCTAGGAGAAGATTGCCATAGTATGCTAGTTAAAAATGTGGCTTCCGTTTGAGGGGATATGCTGTTGACAGTAGGTTATTTAAAACTGCAGTGAGTAACTTTTATTTTGATGGTATTATCCGACCTCTGTTTGGTCTTAAAAACAGAAATGATGTCTGCATCTGAAAACAGGCTCTGTCAAGTCATATCAGACCTGGCTGAGGGAGTGTTTGTATGTATACAGCAAATGCAGGGGCAGGTGGTGACAAGAAATAATCCCATCAAAGTGTTCAACGGCCAGGTTTTTTTTTTTTTTCTTTTTCTTTAAAGCAGTAGAATTCACTTCTGAAACTTTTTCCATGTGTTGTGTGTCAGTCACAAGTTTACTTCCACCTGGCTGACTTGAAACAAATCACTTCCTGCGTGCTAAGCCAGAATGTCACTGGTGACACACAGCTTCACTTAGAAATACACAGAGTCGCATGGACTGTGGGAACTTGCCTGTCAATGGTTTGAATGCAACACACGTTTGTTTGTATTTAAATGCTACACTTTAATTTTACCTTTGCTCATGTTCTGTTGGTTTTCAAATGGCTCATCAGACCTGCCATCTCTGCTCAGCTCTGATCAAACAATCACTGTTTATGACAACAGGGTTTCACTGATCTATTAGTTCATCTGCTGCACCTCTTTCATCCTCCTCATCAACATTTGCATGTACCACTTGTTTTTATTTGAATATGTCCTTGTGTGTGTGTGTGTGTGTGTGTGTGTGTGTGGCAGCGGGGGCAGGGGGGGGTGTAATCAGGTTAAAAACCAATTCAAGGCCTCGCAAAGAAACACAATCACCTTGTCTATCTGCCCAGTGAAGCGAAGACAACAGGCCTGTTTGTGTGTGTGTGTTTGATTGAGTGATTATGTGTCTAATTGCTTGTTTAAGTGGGCTTGTTTACAGTTTTGGTGCCATATTGGACCTGTTAATCTAACTGTGTTTGTTTGCAACCAATCTCTGATGTGCTCACGGTGTGCATGTGTGTTTATGTTTGCTCAGGTGCGTCACAGCCCCGCTTTTATTTTTATTTTTTTGGCTTCACTGCCTCTTCTCCTGTCTCTTTCAATCATGTCGCACTATAAGCAAGGACTGTTTGGTGCTGTGTAAGTGTGTGCACGCAGTTTGTTGCACCACTAAAGCCCAGGGACAGTCAGGATGGAGGGATGGGGAAGAAAACCATGAGAGTAGGAGAGAAAAGGATGTGAGGAGGAGAGAGGGATGGTTATGTGTTGTCTGGCATTCCAAAGAAGCGTTATGATTTAAATGATCAAAGAAGGCTTGGCCATGAATTATGTATAACAAATTGTACGTGCATAGTAATTCCAATTAAGCTCTCAGCCAGGTTTATTTCAGGGAGAGAGGGAGGGAGGAGAACGACATACACAGGAAATGAGAGATGTGCATAGCAAGAATAGAAAACAAGGGTGTGAAAGATCGACCAAATCAATCAGGCAACATTTAGCGGCCACTAAAAAAATTCAACCTTGGCTGTCTTTTACAGGGTGAGACGGCAAGAAATGAGACAGTAATAACAAGGAGCGAGAGTAGGGTTGGACATCTTATGGCTGCAGTTTGATGTGTCAGTTTTCTTGTCATGCTGAGTGTTCTTTCACTCAGCACACACCAGTTATGAGAAAGAAAGAAAAAAACCGAACACACGCACACAGGAGGCAGGAGATGGCTCTTGTTTTCACTTCACTGAAAAGTCAAGACAAGGTGTTTCAACGTTAAGAGAAGACTTGAAAGGGCTTTTAACCTGAGACACACACACACACACACACACACACACACACACACACACACACACACACAAAGAAACAATGTACACCTACACTCCAGGACAGGTTTTCATGTTTTCCAAGCTGTTGACCTTTCAGAGAGAGAAAGGTAGCGATGATGGATGTAGTCCCTCCTCAATCAGATTCTGTTTGCACCAAACTCCTAGTAAAGTCAAGGCCTGGGCCGACTGCTGAGGAAACTCAAAAACTCAGAAGGAGGGAGAGGGAGGAGAAGGAGTAAGGATGGAGGTGCTGGAGTCCACTTAACTGCTTTTTATATAATGTCAAAATCAAACTGATGTGGAAGCAAGAGTCAAACTGCTGAGGTGTCCCTAAACAGGATGCTACAGTCACCTCTTACTCCATTGCCACTGATTTACAACTGAACTTTACTCTGTATTCAGACATTAGTATACATTAAGCCAAATGCCAATGCTCCTAGAGGAAACAAATGAAAGTTTAAAAAGAAAAAAAAGCATTTTGCAAGCAACTTTGCTTAGTAAAGCTTAGCTTTGTGTTTCTTTCCCCTATGTGTTGCATTGCAGCAGTCATAGCTCGCCTTGAACAGAATGTGACATTCAGATGATTTTTGGTAGCAAGTTGTGTTTCCATCAGTGCACAGTTCGGTTTGGTACAGTAAAGCCCTGGGTCAGTTTGATGCCTAACATGACCTAGTTGTACCGGTGCAACAACAACAACAAACAATGGCAATCGAACGGGATACTGCAGCTAGCTTTTCGTCGCCCAGTCAGCGGACTCTTGGGTCAAGCTCCTCCCATACCGTACCATTACTCTGGCACCCCTAGGGAAAGGTACCAAGAAATGGAATGGTTGTGACCAAATATTTTGGTACTATTGCTCATGGAAACGAACTGTTCCACTCTGTGGGAACAGGGCTTAACAGTACACCTGTAAATGTAAAAAAAAAAACAGAATTGTATGTCTAACTCCTCCACTGACATGAAGTATGTGAGGGAAAAAAAAGTCATTTTGAGGAACTAGACGAGTTTACATGTTTACGACTTTCAGCTCAATATGAAGCTACAGCCTGCAGCTTAGCTTAGTTTAGCATCAATACTGGGAGAAGTGGCTCTGCTAAAACCAAAATTGATCTTTTTTTGAGCTTTTATTCGATACAAATGTGTTTTACCATATTAATTAGTGAGCTTTAGAGATGCTGGTAGACTGCTGCTGGATGGAGACAAGCTAGCTGTTTTCCCTCGCCTCCAGTCTGTATGTCAAGATAAGCTAATCTTGCACTGGCAGTAGCTGAATATTTAATGAGGGGATATGAGAGCGGTATTGACTTTGTTGTCTAACTCTGGACATAAAAACTATATAAGTGTGTTTCCCAAAATACTGAATTATTCCTTTAATTACAGCCCATTAGTAACATTAACTTTCAAAAAAACAATTTTGATATAATTAAACAATCATATTAGGATTTAATTCCATAGGAACACATTGATATTTAAATTGTTATTATTATCCTTATGTAACTTTATTAGTTAAAAAAAAAAGAAAAGAAGCAGAACATTGACTGTGATATTTACAAGGTAAACACAATAAGAAGTGCCATTTACTACCATACACTACCATATCACTGCATGGGTATTCCCTGAAATGTGACAGAGGTGTTGGTACTGTAAAAAAGGACAAGGTTATCTGCACCACTCTGATATCAAGGTTCCCCTCCATCACTGTGCCATGCCTTCACGTCTATTTTCAGCTCCACTGTCAGTCTGACTGCCTTAAATCTGCTGTCCATCTTGACACTGTCAAACAGTAATAGCCTGGCTAGTGAACGTGTGCGCGTGTGTACATGTGAGTGTCTGTGTGCATGAAGGACCAACCAGACCTGTGCCCGTGCTGTTGTTTTCTCTTCCATGATGGATCAGTAAATACAAGAAATGTGTGTGTCTTTTTGCAATAGGTATGTAAACCTGGTCTGAAATGTTCCACCGTGCACAGCATAGACACTGAATTCTTGTTCACTACATATCATGCAGCCCAAACTCTCTGCATGTGATCATTAACTGTATTGTTATGTTATTAATTCTTTCTAAATTGGTTTCCTCTGCTCTTCAAAAGGTGTGATATACACTATGAAGCATTCATAGCGCTAACAACTTTGTTTCCTCTCCCCGATGGAGCAATAGTGTGACACCGTTCCATTGCAGAGTTCCATAAATAAATGCTTGCATTTTACTTTTGGATTCATGTATGTAAAGAGCCGGAACCGTGTTTCTGTAAGTGTGAGTCCTCATTATAGGCAAACATTGATCACAGCTGATTTCAGTGATTAGCATTCCCTCAGATAAAATGTAGTCTTATGTAGTTCTACAACATTTTATTACACAAAGAGCTTTAAAAGGCAACAAGAAACCCCTGTTGCATCTTCTTGACGGACCGCCTTTGAATTTGGTCTGCGCAGTCTTTGGGGTAAGGGGTGGGGGGGTTGACTACCTCCCATCCCTTTACCTGGTCACCCATGGGTCGGCACATGGCCATCCCTGGGATTGATAGCCTCGGGTCTCCTCTGCCCTGTGGGTCTGCTGGATGTTCTGTGCATCTGGGTCCTGAGAGGTTTACTGTAGGGGGCTGACCTGACATTGACACAGTCCCAATTTGAATTCCTACCCACATGTATTGACAACCCCTACACACACACAAACACACACATTCTGCTACACTTTACTTCAGACTTCATTACTTCTAATATGATATTGTAGGCTGTTTCTCTCTTTCTCTTCCGTCTTACCCTCCTCTGGTGCGTCTATCAGCCCAAACATCAGATGTTTTTTTTTTATGATCCTTAAGTGATTCAAGTCAAACCTTAACAGCGTTCTTGATGTTACATTTGGACACAATTGCTTGCTTCCTGATTTTGTCAGGTTTTACAACATTGTATGATATTGGGCTTAAAAAAACAGTATTCCCTTGCAGCTCCAAGACTTCCATGCAAAACATTTGTTCAGGCCCAGTTTGAAGCTAAAGCTGTTAAGTTGTTTGAAGTGCCACTACTTGGTTTAAGTGTGCATTCTGTACTTGGAAACAGTTGGTGCACTCAAAAATGTATGTATGTATTCCAGTGCTTGTCTGCATTTCTCCTCTTCCCCGCTCCCCCCCTTCATCTTTCTACATCATGCATTTTCCACACTCCCAAGCCCTGCGGTCTCTCTCATCTTTCATTCCCTTAATTCTCATTATGAGTGGCTGACCTCCTCATCCACCCCTGTCTTGAGATTCAAAATTTCTGTCTGCCTTCGTTCCGTGGCCCTTCTCCCTACCCCACTGTGTCATCATTCATCTGGTTCCATCTCTCCCTGCGAGGGAGAAATTAAATTATTAGTCATGCATGACATACCGTACTGTATCTCTATAAGTGTTATAATGTCAACTGTCTGTCTTCTTTTTTTTTTTTTTTTCCTCCCATGAATCCAAATCCAAATTTAAACTGAAAGTCTGGACAGTTCCAGAATACTTTCATTGAAGCCGAAGCTATAAATCTTTGAGCACAGCAAAAAAAAATTTGTTAATTTTTTTACAAGGTGCAGAATAGGATCAGCAGCTCTGATATGGACACATTGTCTTTGCCAATGACAACTTTCGCTGTGTTCAGTTTCGATCATCTCAAGTGAAGCGGTCACTTGAGATGCAGTTTTTATGTTTTTAAGGATGAAATGTCCTTCAAGGGGAGAGCAATGGAGCGAGGCCAACACAGAGATGAGGGATATTAGAGGTGAGAAGCAGAAATTCATTCAGCTCTGTCCCTGTTTTCACTGTCACAAGAGAAATTGTGAGGGCCACGTACATAATTGATTGGCCTCTACTCCAGATGTTCTCCACAGGGGACTCACGTTTGTCTGTGTGTGTGTGTGTGTGTGTTTATTTGAGTAAGTGCAAGCTTAATAAAAGAGACAGCAAACTGGTGAAAGATGTAGCGATAAGTACAGGGACGTTCTTCCCTCCACAGCCTCACTACTCCATGGCCTGTAATCCACTCACTACAGCCCCAGCTGTGTGTAATGTGCATGCCCGTGTGTGTGTAAGAGGGAGCAAATCCAATGGGATGGCCATAGCCACAGGGTTAACACAGGATGTGACCCAGCTCTCTGGCCTCATCAGGTTTCTTCAAGCATGTAAGACTGGCATCACACACAGACTCAAAACTACAACCACTGCTACAGAAGTAACAATAACTTGAAATCTAGAGACTGTGACGTGTAACTGTCTCAGACTCGGGTCACACCGGATGTGTGAGCAGTATGTTTGTATCGCGGAACATCTAGCTTTTCATTTAGGCACATACATTATCAGATTAGAGCAGCCACACTGCCCTTGTGAGATGTTCGTCTCAGATTAGGCTCACTTGCTGTTCTTGCTATTTCTTCAGCAAGCTGTTAACAGCAAAATAGACAATTGAATGTATCCCAGCGTCTCAGTTCCTTGAATTCATTCTTTTTTTTCCCAACAAAGCTTTTATTGTGAAATGCTTGCAGGTTTCATCCTTATCATCCTTAAGGTGTAATGTGACTGACATAGACAGAAACCAAAGTTCTGGATGATTTTCCCGGCACATGTTCTTCACAGTGATGGGGGAGAAAGGCAATTGCCCTTCGAAAGAAAATAATTCTCCTGACTCCTGTCGCCACATGTCTGTCTCCTCTCTCATCCCTCTAGGAGACAGCTTCCTCCAGCGACGCCGAGCTCCTGTCACTGCTCCTGGATGCCGGGCTCTTAGTTGGCTGTGTCTCTTCAGCCCTGTACCCCCTGCTCAGTTCCCACATGCTGTCCCATCAGCAGGAAGGAGGCTGGGATGTGGAGAAAGCCGCCGCTGAGCTGCTGGCGGCAGGCCACGGGCCCGAGGCGGGCTCCCTGCTGCTGGCTTACCGTGGAACACACCAGGCCCAGTTCACCTTCAACTCTGCCTTGGCTGTTCTAAGGAAGTGGCTTTGAGGAGGAAAGAGGGGCTGGGGGGAGGTTGGACCTGCTTTAAGGAAAGAAGAGCAGGAAGACGTCGAGAGAGGAGCGGAATTAGGTTTGGAACGAGATTTGAAGCACTTATCATGAGCTGTGTATGGACGTGGTGTCAGAATGTACCACTGCATTTTGTTCAGTAATTAGGTTTTGGGTTCATCAGCTGAGGATATGTGAGCAGCAGCTGCCTTCGAGGTATAAGTAGACCCCTTTAATAGTGAAACATCTGCTCCATTAGGAACACACAGACATTAATGCACAAACCACTGCCGTCTCTCAGTCATGAATGACTGTTCAGAAAGAGAGCGAAGCAGAAAAACAATGGCTCTTTGCCTGTGGCGTGTGTACGTATGTACGTATGTGCATGTGTGCTGCGTTCTTGAGTGTGACAAAGCAATTGAGCAGTAGCTGGAAAGCAGTGGGTGGATATTATTAGCCTGTTGTTCAGTGACAGGTTTGCCTCTTTGACGTACCATCGTTAAACACGCTGCCTCCGCTTTATTGTTTCCCCCCATAATAACATCTAATTAATTCCCCCTAAACAAATTAGCCCTGCAGCTGCCCCGCCGCCCTGGGTGTGTGTGTAAATGCTCAAATACTGTATACAAAGCACAAACGCGCCGTCGTTTATTATGTTAGGCCTAATGGCGATGCAGACTGAAAGTGTATGCGTGTCTGTGCATGCTTTGTTTTCACCTTAAAATCTGTTCCGCCCGCCTGAGCTGAAATAAAAAACAAAAGCTTAAACGTGAGAAAATGATTTGTGTTTTTCATCTTAATTGTTTCCCATTTCTTTATGTTATTGTTTTGTTAGAACACAATTGGGTAAAAATGTCTGAGGATCTTTTGGGTGTGATTAAATTCATACTTTAGTTCCATCTCGTAATGCACTCAGAGCATTTGCATTATAATTACAGCATTTTCTCATTGTTGCGGGATAATTACAGCTGTCTGATCGGTGTGTCGTTTTTTTTGCTGGCCCTCAAATGCACTTTTTGTTGTTGTTTTGCAATCATTTGAAAGCAGTTTATTTTTCTCACTCGTCAGCACACACAACTCCACAGAGACTTTGGAGCAATCACTTGCTTTCATCTACACTTCAAATCTGCTGTCGCTAAAAGCATTTGTACTTTGTCTGCCTGATAACTGCCAACAGACAAAATTATATTTTTGAGAAATTAGAATTGGGGGCGAAAATGAATGTAAGTGTCTAATTTCTCTTGTTTGTCAAAGCAGTCAAGGTGTTTAAAAATGAATCGAATGGAGTGGTGCTGACTGCAGGTCCCCAGAGCTGCCGCTTTTGTTTAGTATGTACAAAAATGAAACCTGACCGGTGAAAGTAAAACATCATTTTAATGAATGGTGGGAGGGAGTAAAGGGTTTGGCTTTTCAAGATGAAAGATCAGCCTTTGTTCTCTCCTCGTACATTTTCAGAATATCTTCACACTCGTTTAACATTTTTGATTTTGTTGAGTCGCTTAAGGAAAATGGCAATAACGGATCGAAACACCGTGGTCACTGACATTAAAGGCCATTAAAAAAAGTCATTCCTCTCTCAGCTTCTCCGGCTGAGTGACGGCTCCCCGCATGAGTTCACTGGAAAACAATTTTTCACACAAGGTTTAAAACCAGTCATTATCACCAGCTTCACTGGCTGCATTGTACTTTGGTTAATCGTTGTGAGAACTGTAACTGTAGTTGACGGCCACTGTATGGAATCATGGCTCTAATGGCTTTAAGGTCTATTTAAATCTGTCCAGGCCACAATTATCAAATCCCGTTCATATATTTGCCTGTAAACTTTCTCCCATTGCACTTACGCTAATCTCTTCTTTATTGAACTCTGCATGTGTTTTTATTTTTATTTTTAATTTTTCAACAGGGGCGGTTTTCAAGAAGCTCTTGAAAACGCAGCTCTTCCAAGAGCATCTTCTGTCCTAGCACGTACATTTACCTCCCTCCACCCTACCCCATCTCCTTCTGCACTTTGATCCACCTCGGCCCTCTCACCCTCTATCAGTCCACTGTTCCGATCTAGTGGAGTTTTTTCCAAAACTTCTTCGATGTAGCTTATCCCTCTTATGTAAGTCGCCCTTGAGAAAAAAAAAAAACGTCTGCTAAATGCTTAAAACGAAAAATGTCAGTCACCTGAGGAACAGAGAGTCCTGTAAAAACACCCTCCAATCATAGCGACGCACCCCTCTTGGTGCACAGTTTTCGGAAAGCTACTTGCAAGAAAAAGGCTGATGCCGAGCGATCTGAGACCAGAGTGAACGTCGGTGGACAGGTAGGTTAACTTTATGTCTTTGTGAACTTAGTATTTGTGGTTTTCCATCATCACGTTTGACATTCGGACATGTATCCAAAAAATTAGAACCGTTTTTCCAGGATCTCCACCCTGACCTTTAAACTTCCGTCTGATATGTTTTCGTTTGAAATCCCCAAATCCTTTTTGAGAATGCAGTGGCACCTGCTTATCCCACTCTGTCATTTTCAATACATTCAGGCATCTTATTCAAAATAAGAATGTACTGTATGTAATTTCAACAATGTGAAATATTCAACAGTAATTCACTGTAGCGGGGAACATTTAAAACAGCTGGTGGTGCAGAGAAGCTTGTATTCCTGACAGGCCAGAAATTGAATAAACACTTGTGGCTTGGAGGTATTTACCCTGACAGCGTTATTACTGTGTTTTTGGAGCCTATTCACAAGAGATCGAGTTGGGGTGCATGGTTGGTCTATAGTAAATCAAACACGAAGAGATCAATCTCCCCCCCCCCACCTGTGGAGTGGGATACAGGAAAATGAGACGATGCTTGTGTCGGTGACGGGCCGCTCGTCGGCATTACACCACGAGACGAAGTAACACTGTGGAGATTAATGGGTCAATTTCACCGAGTCCCAGGTCGACTCTCATGACTCTGCCATTTCGTGTGGCTCCGAGCCGGTGTCAGACTTTCATAGTTATACTGGGCTTTGCAGACAACGCGCTAATGTTCATCCCCTTGTGTCAAACAAGTTCTTTGAGCTCTGCAAAATGAAATGAAATTGGTCTCCGATGGTGACTGACCCAGGTTGAGCTACGTCAGGAGACCACTTTGGTCCTGGGCAGCATGAACTCAACTCTGTGCGCTAAACTGACTAGATTACACGAAGCCTTGTCCTAAGTGGTACATGAGCAGTCATGATCAGGTTGAGAGTGCAACTACAGTTCAAAACAGGCACTGCAATAACAATTTCAAATATCTGACTGCAGATGATGACAAGTGAAGGACTCCTCTGCTCACCCCTCTGTTTTGTGGGCATGTCATTCTACTACAAGGACCTTAAAGTTCATATAAACGGCTTATTAGGTGACTTTTTATTATATAGTGTAATTAAACAAGCATACTTATGGGTAGTAGTTGAGTACATCACAGAGATAACTACATCTATGACCATGTGTGTGACCATCTCTGGTGCAGAAGGGCCGGATGCTGCGCGAGTGCCGGCAGGTTCGGGAAATCCCACATTGAGAGAGTCTTGCCGACTCGTGATCCCTTCCCCTTTAGAGAGAAAGTTCCCTGACTTTATAACTCTAGCTGAAGTGGCGCCGGTGATTGCAGTCTCAAGTGTGGCAGCGGAGCGCGGTTTCAGCCTTCAGAACATTAAAGCGGCCGTGAGAAGTTACAAAGACACAGAACCTAATGACCTCGCCTCTGCAGCAGTTTCTTTCTCCCTCTCTGTCTCTCTCCCTCGATGCGTTTGATTACGCTGAAGAAAACACCAAGTTGGAGTCCCTGTGGAGCAGGAGGGAGGTGTGAGTTCATCCGGGGCAGTTCTACAGAAGTTCAGCTGAGTTCACTTTCAGTTCTTGTAAATAGTTTGCTCACATTTTAAGTCTGATTGTCCAATTCTGCGTCTTTGAAATGTTCCCATTTGCTGACACCGTGCACTGCAGTGTTTTATTGGCCTCCCTCTGTCATTTTGACGGACAGCTCAAAAAGTGCAGCCGCTGTGTCGTATATTACATTTCTTCCAAAAAGTTACAAACAAAAAATATATATATATATAAATAAATAAGAAAAAAAGGGACAAAGGAAAAGGTCCATGGCAGGATGAGGTCCAAGTGGATAAGCAGTGTAGTATTTTCACTGGCAGAGTGTTTTGACCTGTCTTGATTAGTGGTGTTGACCCCCTACAAACTCCTGGGACCGTTCTTGGCTTGTTTGCTTAAAACAAACCCACCTGCAATACCAAGCAGCCTCTCAGTGCCTGTCCACACAGTCCATGCATCTTAATTTCCAGCAGTTGTCTCCCAGGCAAAGACACAGTTTGGCGCTCTGTGAAAGCCGCTGACTCAAGTGCAGACCATGTTCTCTTTAAAGCTGCTTCAACCAGTGTCTTCACTTTTTTAATGTTAAATGTCATTCAGGGACTTCTAGTAACATCAGGGAATCAGGGAATTATCACTCCTACTCTCTCCCTACTCTCCCCCCCCCCCATCTCCCCCAGTGTTTTTGCCTCTCAGCTCATTGTCTTGCTTTTATGGCCCCAAATTTGACACTTTTGCTTCCCTGTCACGGCTCTCACTGCGATGTTTCTGACCGCACTATGCAGCTGTCACCGGGAAAGCTTTAAAAACACATTATTCCTGGGGATTAAGGGAAACCATGACAGGGCTAAATCGAAGAATGACCGTTGGGACGTATTTGGAATGTGGCCAGGAACACAAATGCCAAATTAATGCTAATGTTGCTCTGCATCTGCCGGATGTGTGTGAAGTAGCCAACTGCTTGCTAACATATTCACCCTATCATCTCAGGGTTATAATATATTAATGGGCCAGTGGGTCCATGTAAAAGGCTCATTGGGAATTTCAGTCCAAATCATATCCACTAAGATTTAAGTGAAGCTCAATGAATTTCATGACCGTCAGGCACCGGATTCCATCAACCGATAAACGACCAAAGATGTTACTGATTACTGGCCGTTTCCTGTCGAGGTCCAATCAGCGAACGCCTTTCACGCACTCTATCACTTCTGATTTGCATTTATTCCAAGTGCTTTCTTCTTTTTTTTCCCCCCTCTCAATTGTGTAACAGGTTGGTCGTTTTTAAATGAATGTTCTGGCAAAGCTGAGTGCACTTTTATTAGGAGCGTTAACCCTTTTGAAACTAACAGGTTTTTGTTTGTTTTGGTTTCCCCCCCCCCCCCAACAGAAATCCTATCATGTCATGTCAGGCTTTTAAGAACTTGCCGCCAACAAAGCTGAAGAACCTGATGAAAGGGCTCCTGCCTGTGTGGATATCAGCCTTTCAGCTCTCACCACCCTGTAATAATTGTAAGTGTAATATTATATCATTATATTATATATGTATCGCAGACGACGCGCTTGCACGAGCGTACTTTGCATTACCGTAATTGCGTGATAGCTGAGAAGTTGAGGTTATTACGGTAATTTCACCCACGCTGTTGCAGGAAGTCGGGCGAATCAGCATCTTTGTCACCAGAGAGGAGAGAGTTGGAAAAAAACTGTACAAAGTTTAAATTTTTTGCCCTGTTATTGGACATTGACTCAAACAAATGTTATTTTAAATGTGTTTTATACTGTTCAAATGTCAAATTTAACACGCAACATCCACTCCAGTGTTTTGTTGTGTTTTTCTTCAGTTTAAACCGTTGATACGCTAGTTTAACACGCGGTAAATTGTAAATAACTGACAGATGTGGAAAGTTATTGTGTAAAAATGGGCAAAAGCACTCAGTCACAGGACATTTTCTGTCCCTTTTATGGGTAGATGGACATTTTGAGGCTTAGGTGTGTGACTTTTCACATGAATGTTTAAGTTTCCTTTTTTTTCCTTTTCCTTTTCTATTGGAGTTAAACGGTGAGTTGATTTAAATGCATTTCGACTGGAAGTTTTTCTTTCGGTAAGCATGATTTCAATAATTTATGTCCTCACACACACTAACACACACACACACACACACACACAGCAGTTTGGTAAACACAAAGTTGTCACTGGTCAAGTGCCGGCTTTACCTGTCAAACAAAGTTCTCGGGCGCAGGCGGCATGAGCCACCATCATGAATAACGAACCATCGGCGAGGGCTAGAGAGCGGACGGTGGGGGAGAGAACAGCACCGTGTTTCCCCTCCAGGGTAAAGCTGAATGTGATGGGATCTTACAAACCCTCTCCTCTACCGTGTGGAGGTTATTGCTTTGAAACACGGCATTTAACTCGCGCCTATGATTCCTCTGTGGAGTCTGCAGCGAGAGAGAGAGAGAGAAAGGGAAACATGAAAGGAGAATAAAATATAATGTAATAGTGGATCCAGGAAATTCCCTCAGACGCCTGCTGTGTGCGCGCCTTCCTGTCAACAGATTGAGTCTGGAGAAAAAATCATTCACCCTCCAAGGCCATGTTTGTTTCTTTTGCCTTTATTTTCCATCCATCTTGTCTCGCTTGTTTTGAACCCGTGACCTTGCCCTTTACAGAGTCACTGTCTACAAACTCTTGTTTGTGCTGCACACTGAGATGCTCCCTCCAACAGATGCTGGAGGCTTTGAAAAGAGAGAGAGAGAGCCATAATAACAATTTAATATAAAGCCTGGAAGAAAAGTGTAGCAAGTGGGAGATAAGGCACGGGAAATAAGGAATAACACTCTTGATAGACAATGGCTGATCAATAATATACAGAGCTAAGTGAAAGTTACCGTTCTAAAAATCTGGACCCGTGTAAGAACACTGTAGGATTTCAGATTTCTCCTTTAAATGCTCAAACACTGCAGCAGGTTATTGATTCTATGTTGAACTATTTGGACTCGGGAAGAATCAACACCAGTGACTCCGAAGCTTCTTTTTACCCAGGTCAGAAAATCCAATAACGCCCTGGATTATTCTGGATTTGGTCGTAATGGATACAACTGGCATTCACTCCCGGGGTCTAATTACTCTGACCACAGATGTTGCAGGTTTTCATCAGTGATGGAAACGTGACAGCCAGATGCGGTCTAGATGCTGACACTGCAGCTTCTTCTTTTGTTAATCGTTTGTTGTTCTTCCTGCTTGCGCCTCATTGGTTTACAGCTGCTGTTTCTACTGATGATGTAAAAGTAGTTAACTGCAGTAACTTGAGACACTTGAGCACTGATTCCAAATGAAGGAAAACTTCACTTTCAAACAAAATATCCGTATAAAAGTAGTCGATGCAGGGCCGGCCCAAGCCTCTATGGTTCCTGAATAATACCGTCAACTATGGTTGTGTATAATATATGTATACGCACAAGTGTTCTGATATTAATTTGCACTTCTGTGTGAGTGAACGTGAGAGTGGAGCGCTAAGTGTGGTGACGCTGAACTTGAATTAAACCAATGGACCCGTTAAATGACGTTTGCTTTGAAAACAGATGTGCAAATGTGCACTAAATGAGCCCAAATAACTGAAGGGCAACACTATTTAGATGCCTAAATACATCTAAAGATATGTAGATTTCTTTAATTATTTTCAAATGTACACCTCTGAGTAGATGATGATTGTGTAGCTGCTCCAGCTTCCATTCCTCCACGCTTACAGTGTATTATTGTGGCTCTAGAAGACGCACTAAAAAGTTGTTGGTGCAGTTCATTTTTCAGCGCTGACGTGCCTCAATGGAAAAGTTAGATAACCAGTGCAGCTATTGTAAAAAGTGACTCCGGAGCCCGCGTGTCCTGAGAGGCTCTCTGAGGCCATCGCTAACATCTGAAGTATCAAACTCTCCAAATCTTCTCCGGCTTCTAAACTTTCTTAAAACGAGCGAAACGTTTTTGTTGAGCCGTGGCAGAATGAGGCCGCAGCCAGAAGAGAAAAGTGACAGTTGATTCAATGAAAATTGATGAAACAAGTGTAATTTGCATTTGGGACACGTGCGTTTAAACTCCCACGGCTGGTGCGAAGTCTGACGGATTGTAACATTTAATAATAGATCAATATGGCGTGTTTGTGCAGTGTTTATGTCGAGGCGGCGCTCGAGCTGCCTGCGTGAGCGCCGCCGAGTTAGAATAATGAATGAAAAGTGGGAGAATTGTTTTACTCTGCGTGCCAAAAATATGATAAGACACAAGCGAACGAAGGCTCGTGATTCCAAAATCTCAGTGCTTGAGGAAACCGTTTCTTGTGAGCATCGCATTTTCCCATATCAGCTGTTCTATTATACTGAGGACGGAAAATGTCAGTAATGGTTTGTATTTCCTCTGTAGCAGCAACACCTTGTCGTCTTTTTTTATTTTTTTTTATTTTACAGGATATGAATACACACACATTCACACCACGGTAAGCTGTTGCCTGACTGCCGCACCTTTCTCAACCTGTCAGGTTGTTCGGCGGAGAAAAATTAAAAGAAAGAGCCGGGGATGAGGTGGAAAGAGCCGCTTTAAGACTGCGAGTGTGGGTGGAAGTGCAAAACCGGAGAACCTGGAAGTGAACCTGGGGTAACTGAAAGACGTGTGTGTGTGTGTGTGTGTGTGTTGATGAATAGAGCCGAAGAAAAGCAGGCGATGGAAGGAGAGAGGGTGTGAGCCAGACTGATCCGTCAAATCCGATTTCCACGTGTGTTTGAGTGGGCTGAGATCTGGGGAATGTAAAGGTGATAACATGGGATTTATATTCTTATACTAATGTAAGGAGATATTATTCTACTCGTGCGTGTGTGTGTGTGCGTGTGTGTGTGTGCTGGTTCTGCTCAGCACATCAAATGGAGGAGGGTAGAAGAGCAAGGAGAGTCGAGGTAATACTTCACACTAAGTGGAGTTTAAGTTCCATCAGCTCATCAGCTCCGTGTGTGTGTGTGAGTGTGATGTACTTCTGTGTGCATCCATGTACGTATGTGCCCATATGTGAGCTGAATATCAATATTGTGTGCACGTGCTTCTCAGTTGTGTGTGTGTGTGTGTGTACAGTAGTGTCTCTTCTCATGCAATCAGAGCTTCATTGAAGTTGATCTCCTTGCTTGAATGTGGAGAATTAGCAGCTTTTTTTCCCCCCAGCAACCTCCTCTGCTCCAGTGTTCGCCCATCTGGCCTTTGCTACACGTCGACTCCGCCTACAACGTCTACCTACTGCACACACACACACACACGCACCACAGTGAAAGAAGAAGTTGCTGTCTGTCTGACTGCAGGGCGAGAGATCACTTTTGAGAGAGTTGCAGGGTTGTGTGTTTTGTGTATTTGCTGTTGTGTATGTGTAAGGTGGATCTCTACAGACACTTTATGTGCAGCTTTATTGTTTTGTGTTTTTTTTGTCTTAGATTTTTGTATTAGATTTCCAAGATAAAGATATTTGTTTCATACATGGCAACATAATAAAAAACATGAATACAAACAAAGCACCTCAGAAATACAGAGACTAATAATGCATATGAATTACATGCAAGCAGCAGTGTGTTTAAAATACAGATATTCCGGCCTGGTTTTCATACTCTTGTTGGTGTTCATCCAGCTTTTATTGCACGTAACACACCAAGTTCTCACTTTCACTTCTCTATAGTGACCTGTGTCCCTTTTAAAAGAGCACCACTGTGTGCTGTGATGTGCCTGTTGTGTCATTTACTGTGATATCTAAGTTTGTGCAGTTTTATATCCTTTTACAGAAACAGAATCCCAAAGTGCTTCATGTCAACAGAAAAAAAATACACAGAAAGTACAACAAACAAACGAGGAGAGAGGAGAGTTTTTCCTTTTCGAACGTTTCTAGACGAAACAACGCATTCATTAAGAATAGTGAAGCAGGAACACGTTGACTGAGAAAAAAAAAGAATCTGCAAATGTCAACAAACATATAAAGGATTCACGTCATATACAGTTCACAACACACACGCATGGACCAACTGAATGGCAGCAACAGGAACAACAGGTGTTTGGGTTTTCTAAGAAATACCAGCCAGAGGAGAATGTAGCAATCAGTTACCATGGCGATGGTAAGGGAGGAGAGGGAGGAGGAGGAGGAGGAGGAGGAGGGGAACAAACGGTATCATTTAGAGTCACTTACAGGCTTTGATGAAGATAAGGGCTGCTGCCGCTGTAAACAACACGAGAGCGTTAAAATACAATACTGAGAGAACTGTGGGCTCGGGAGAACCACACACACACACACACAGTATTGACTCTCGTTAAATTGGACAACGTGTACTAACCCTGAACCCTAACCACGTAATGCATAACCCTAACCTTAACCTAACCACTTCCTCAGAAAGAAGGTTCTGCCTCGCTAGAACCAGGTTTTGGTCCCGACACAGTCAGTGTGGCAAGTAACAGCCAAGGCTACCTGTATGTGCCCTGCTGGCCTTGTGATGAACAGCAAGGATCAGTGTAACCATGGCAACACTCTGACACAGACTCCCATCCATGTGCAGGGTGGACATTTGGTCATATATTACTGTACATACACACACAGTGTGTGTGTGTGTGGTCTTGTATTTGTCGACCTTTCCTCACGGAGACCAACAACCTGGTCCTAATGTGGCAGGACCTCACTTTTAAAGGAAGCTTAGGGCTAAGATTTGACTTGTAGTGAGGTTAAAGTCAGGGTTGGGCATTAAGTGATCGTGAAGCTCGGATCAGTGGCTCATTAACGCGTCATGGTGTGTGTGTTGGGTATGTCACCCTGACACAGGTAGAATGATTCGCTCACTTTCACAGAGGGCGAGGGGAAGGGTGGGGTGGTGGTGGTGGTTGGGGAGGGCAAAGCGAGTGATGGACTGAAACCCAGTGAGGCAACAATCAGAGTGGCAGCCAGTGATGCTTCTGATTCCCATGAGGAGATAAAGAAAGAGAGGAGGGAAGAGAGGCCATTGGAGAAAAAAAGAAAAGCGGGTGTTGAGATAAGAGTCCTGGTGAAAGCGGTGTGGGAGGGTGATGTGGCGACGAGAAGTGATAGATTAAAAAAGGAATACAGTGAGAACTGCAAGAGAGATATGCAACGCATGTGTGTGTGTGTGTAAGAGATAGATAGAGACTGAAGGGGAAGAAGGGAGGGTAAGACAGAGAAGAGAGCAGTGGAGGATGCTGAGCCGAAATCTTAACTAACAGAAACACTGGCACCACACTGAGAGGAAGAGCTGAAACCAGACATCAGGGCCTTAGGCTAATTAAGAAAAGAAAGATGCTACGAGTGTGTGTGTGTGTGTGTGTGTGTGTGTGTGTGTGTGTGCCACTGTGGGCACAAATGCGACTATGAGAAAAAAGGGGAAAACAAGGTGAGAGTGTGTGCGTGCTGTCTCCCGAGGACAGCTTACCTTCCTCTACCTGTCCTCGTCCATTTTTAGATTCCTGTCTCCATGACATCTGTGTCAAACAGCCTTTTACCTGACTGTGTGTGTGTGTGTGTGTGTTTAGCGGTGTGTTTTGTAATCATCTTAATTACTCAAAGATATTCATCTGGCAATGGATTGAGCTCAGAAATGGCAGCAAAACAATATTTTCCCCTTGTTAGCTGGGTCATAATGGTGATTACTATGCAGCGTGACTGAACTGCAGTTAGTTTGCAATAATGTCGGATGACATTGTGAGAGCAATGATCCGTGTGCTATCAAAATGATAGTCCGCTTTTTTTGCACGAGCTAATTCCGATGCTTTTGGCCGGTATTGTTGTATTCATTTTAATGACAAGCAAAAATCTTTACTCATGAACATCGTTGCACCAGTTTTTAGGTCCATCACCACATCCACCATAATCCACCACATCATGGCACAGATTTACGTCCTCTTTGGCCCAGTTATGTCCTTTAAAAGAGAAATGTTGGACCGATCGCTCGTCGCAAATAAAATCCTGGCACGCAGAACCACAATAGGTCAAAAACGAATTCTCAGAAATGCCACAGGAATCTAATAGAAATAAATAAATAAACATCTTTTCACTTCATTATTTATTTATTGCTGTTAATCAGCAGTTATTATTCTGCCTGTGTTTGAACTTCACGGACAGAAATGATGTCACATGATTTGTGTGGTGCATCCTTCACCTGTAAACTAGCTCTGTAATGGCTGAGGGAGCGTTTGTGTGTATACAGCAGCAGTGCCGAGGTGGGCGGGGACATTGACTGCTGCAAAACTCACTTCTGGAACTCGATGTGGGAGCTTCACTGTTTTACTCCATCCTGTTTGCGGTCGTCTCGTTTTAAATGTGACCTCAGTCCAGTCACTTCCTGTGTGCAGCAAGAGAATGTCGCCGGGCGACATGAGATCTAAAGCACTGGTGTAGTGAACTGATCGGCTCAATCAGCATCGTGCGAACTCATTTGACAATAGTTTGACTGTAGCAGACATTTGTCTGACATTAAAAGGTTCAACACAAGTGTTTTGAAGTCTTTGATTCTGTGTGTTACTGTTTGTCTCCCTCGTGGCTGACGTGCGGCGTGTCTCTTCTGCGTCATCTGTCTTCGCTGTCCGACTGAACGCATTTGTCTGTGTGTTGTTGATTTCAGAGGTCCCGGCATGACTCAGGGCAGTTTGGGCTGTCATAGTGTGTCACATGTGTCATCGTCAGTGCCACTGGTCATTTCGAGTGACTAACCTCCTCTCACCTCTCATCCAAACGTCTGTCAAATCCCCTTTTCTCTCTCTTGGAGCGTCTGGAAGCATAAACAATTGTTTAATGACATTTTGTCTGAGCCAAAAAACAAAAAAAGGTTGGCAAGGATTTACAGGAATTTTGAGAAGACGATCACTTACCCTTCACGAAAAATCAGAACTATCTTTGATCTTAATCATGAAGATGAGACCAGCTGTGGCTTTGTTGATTGTTTTTGTTGTCCACTAGCCATAAGGTCAATGGTTTGATTCCCATCTCGTCCTGTAGTGTCCATTTGTGTCCAGAGTTACCATGGTCGATGAAAAATGTGGTGTGTTTGGTTTTGGACGCACAATTCCTTTCAAAATAAATTATTAAGTCCATTAAATTAAAAAAAAAAAAAAAAAAAAAAGGTGATCAAAGATCGATGTAAATTAGAACAAAACTTAAAACAGAAAAACTTTGAAAAAAATAATTGTATCAATTATATAAAAGAATTAAAGATTAATTTGATACCTTTACCATATTTTAAGTCAAAAAAGTTTAGCTTTAACTCCTCTCGTCTGCGTGTTGGTGTATTTAGTGTCACAGTTGTTGATCAGACTAGAAAAGAGCAGTACATTTATCATTTGACCTGTTTTTGACTAAATTACCTTTTGCAGCAAGAACGACGGAGGGGAAATGTTAGTAGAATACAATCTCAAACACAAAAGATCATTCTGATCATTTCTCTCGTGTGGATCACGTCCAAATCACTACTCCCACTTTCCAAGTTCTGTCGTAGGTTACTGAAAATAGCTCATAAACAGACATCAATATTTATTTGATTTGCCTGGAAAGGCTAACACAAAATGATCAATATTCATTCTTTATGGGCTTTGAGCTGCCGTATGGATCTGCATGAGTTACATTCAATTGCATTAGAAAAATAAATAAATAAAAAAAATCTTAATGCGTTTCAGACCCAAACACATTCTATTATTCCTCCTCACGCCTGTATTGCTTTCTAATTCTCCGCTTTGAATTGTTTCAATTAGACCAACCTGTGGTAAACAAAGCAGCATTAAATCAAGGAGGGGAATTAAATCGCGAGCTGTAAAGCTTGTGGTCGAAGAGGAAACACTTACTGTATTGTTTGGGTGAAGTCAGCGAGCCTGTGCATCCGACAGTGACGTCACAGTAATCTGACACACCCTAGATTATTGCAATAATATAAACACCAATTATTTTATATATTAAAGTATATATAACAAAAAGTAAATATGAGTTTGTGTTTGTGTCCATTAGCTTTTCAAGGACTGCATGATGTCTGTTGCTGCAACCATGAAGAGGGCACAACATGGTAAGTACAGAAATGTTTATTTAAAATGACAACAACAAAAAAAATTATAATTCACAAGATATGGACTCTGAACAGAGCTGCTTCTTCATTAGAGCCACGGCTGCGGCGACTCTAATGAGTGACAACACGTTAGCTGCTGAATTCAGTCAAAGCAGTGACAAAACAGCAGTTATTAGTCATGACTCTAATGGGGAAACAGACAGACTACCATGTGAGTGTGAATAAATGGAGTTAATGTTGTTCAAATAAAAAATGTCCGTCTCGCTAAGATAATAGTAGATAATAGTAGACTCATGGGGGACTAACATAAATAAATAAATAATGGACCAATGGTGTCATATTTCTCTTACCCTCACACTCAGATTTTAACATCTTAATGACAAGTTTTTGCACCGGGACTGCCAATTTAATTTTTACACTGACGCTGTGTAGCCTGAGTGACGATGCATGAAAAACTGTTGTTGGTGAGCGGTTGGAGAAAGGCCGTCGCGCTCAGACGCGAGTCTGTATTGAATCAGATCGAATTGGAATCGTCTCAGAATGGGATCAGATAAGGTTTGAACGATGTATCTGGTAACCTGAACGCGGTCGAATTATTGTTTTGCGTGAGCGAAGACAGCAGAAAATGTAATTGATGTGAGACTAATCGATATTGAAGAGGGAGATATATAAGGTTATTGATCACCTATAGTTAGGGGAAAAGACAGCCTGCGTCTCAATCTCATAGCAGCTGTATAGTCACCTATATTTGTAGGTGGGATTTAGCTCTTAAAGGACGACCCTCTCCTGTCAAATGTCAAAATGGGAACTTTGTGAGCTTTAAGTGTTGCTGTTACTTTTTCCACTGCTGCATAAAGATGTTGCTTAGGGAAGGAAAAAAAGTGAAAGAATGAAGTTGGGTGCTTTAATGAATGTTTCTTTTAAGCTGTGTTAAGCTGAGTAAACACTTAATACTATAACGTTAAATCTTCAGCCACAGCTTTTTTTTTTTTTTTTTAAATCATCACGTCCTATTTTGCCTTGAGACGAGTCCGTTTGCATCTGCGTCTCTAAAAATTGCAACAGAATCAGATTGAGTGTTAACATATAGGAGGAATGTATATTAACTGTAAAGCCATGTCTGGAACGATCAATGACGAGTGGTGCTGCTGCTGATTAACGGCCGCATCGAGCTCACCATGTGAGAGATATACGGCCTGACATGTTAGCACATGGAATTATTAAAAACACACCACAACAAATCAATGAGGGCACACATTTCAAACTTAATCTTCACCCGCCCGTCAATCAATGGTGCTCGGCCCGGCCCGACCGGTTGGAGCTGTGACCTTGAATTCTCCGGGAGCCGTAGCCATCAATGGGTGTCGACCTCAAATTATTTCAGCCATGATGGAATGAAAACATGGAACTTTCCACCTGCGTTCAGTACGGCCGAGAAAAAAATAAATAAATAAGGAGACGAAAACATAGGAGATAAATAAAAAATGGACTCTGGCTTGTTTTGTCGATGAAGTCTGAAAACTAACTGGGTTGAGCCAGATTAATGCAGCTCTCCGCTGACTAATTAAGTTGACATCTGTGGCGATTTGTGTACTTGTTAATTCATCCCCTCAACAAAACACAGTTTTTTTTTTTTCTCGTGGCGAGGCCTTTTCCAATATTTCACTTGTCATTAAAAAGCTCATTAATGGATGACACGCTTACCTGCAGTGTGTGTGTGTGTGTGTGTGTGTGTTAGACTGAAACTCTCCTCTTCTTCTTTCCGTGACAAGAATTATATACAGTAGATGTGTATATACACATCTAGAAGAAGACTATTTGTCGGATTAAACTCAGATCGGGCTTCTCTTCACACACAATGGCCACTGCAGTGGACACGCTAATGTGAAAGCTTTCTATCAATTTACTCCTCCCAGTTCATTGCCATAGAAACGAAGTATAAAATCAAGCCTGATTGTCTCATATGTTTTGCACATATTTGACTGATTGGGGGAAAAGAAAGTAAACAACATTTTTACTGTCAATTTATGGACCAAAGACAGTTTTATTGAGCACCATAAAAGCAAAGTGTGTTAGTGCGCCTCTGTTTGGAGGAACATGTCACTTGAAGAGAGACAGCGCAAGTCCCTTAAATCTATAAAAGCAGAGGTAGTCTGTCAATCCGTGTCCGTCACAGTGTGCTCCTTAGCCTGAAGACAGTTGACCATTGTCACTGGAAGTCTGTCCTCCAACTAAGGTTTAACCGTTAGACCACAGAGGATTTAGGCTGCTTCTTTTCCCCTGTTACTACGTTAAAACATAAGAATTTATGTACAATATAGAGTGTCTTATATCTTTGTTATATATCCTCCAGCACAACCTACCTATATAAACACACCTGAGCAAATAAATTGTTCAATTTAAAAAAAAAAAAAAATATTTAATCTGGATTTACTCCACAGTTCAAAGTTTGCTTGGTTTGAACAAAAATAAAAACGCTACTCTTGTTTTTTTTTTTTTTTATGCAATCTAAAAATGAATCATAACTTTGACTCAATAACACACAAGAAGACGGTAAAACACATTTTTTTAAAGCCTGAAGATGTGACCTTGTCTTTTATTCCAACAGCAATTTACCAAGGGTGCACTTGTGGCACAAATTTGTGATCACGAAGGGTTAAGGGGAACTAAAACGTATGTGTGTGTGTGTGTATGTGTGTGTGTGTTTGTAAACTTGTATTTTTTACTTCTTTAGAACCTTTCTTGTCATAAACACTGACCTTGTCGGGAGCAGTGGTCCTCAGGGGAGACCAGAACCAGGTGCTAATGAGGCAGAACCTCATTTCTGAGGAACTGGTTTTAATTTTAGGGCTAAGGTTTGAATTGTGGTTTTGGTTAAGTGTTCTAAGAAGAATAGCTGCACAAACCTGTGTGTGAGGAGCAAAACACTTTTTTGGGAAAGGACATTTTGGGAAAGCAGGTCTTCACATACTGTCACTCCCTTTAAAGCCCACACAGACCGGAAGCTCCAATTAACGCTGCGTATGTGTGTGTATCTGCGTCATTACCTCGTTTATGAAACCCTAAAGTTTCAGAACAAACAGTTCAGCCACTGCTGAGAAAATAGTGTTGTATTGTTTTCCTGGGCTCTGCGAAGCGGATCGGCACTTCCGTAGTTTGATGTCGTCACCAGAAATCCTCCCCACTCCTCTCACCACCGTAGCGCCTCCTGGTGCGGGCACTAGTCCGGGCACATCCGGTTGCGTACATTCAACCGCAGAAGAAGAAGAACTACTCTCGTTGTAGCTGCTGAGATGCAGAGCATCCACCGTGCCAGAGGGGGAGCTGTGTATCTGAGAGCTGGCCTATCTATTACGTCACTTCCAGGTACCTGGCCAATCACAGGACAGTGGGAAAGCTCTCGTTGGCTGGCCAATCACAAACACAGTCCACGTTCTGGGGGTGTGGTTTTGGTCTGAAACAGCGCGGCTGACGAGAGCGTCAGTGAGGAGATATTTTGATCGGCTCGTTTGCAGCGATTAGGAGGTTTTTAACCATGAAAACAAGTTAATATATGTAAGTAGACCTCCATAACTAACATATATGTGTGATACAAGCATTCGATGTCGCCTTTAAAGGGCTTTTTGGGGACTAAGACTTGGTTTTAGGGTTAGGATTGAGCTTAGGTTACGGTCAGGCATTTAGTTGTGATGGTTAAGGAGCTAGGGAATGCAACAGCAGCAGGATTGCGTGTTTTGCACTGGTGTGTGTGAGCATGTGATTAAAGAGTATCCGTCTAACATCAGGCCTCGGTGTGTTTGCGCGTGGGTGTGTATACTTTATTCCGAGTGGATTTTCAGTAAGTGTATTTGCAAGTCTTGCCTGACTGAAAGGATGATGACTGTAATCAAGCGGGTGCCTTTTTAAAACACACCAGGCTCACATGCAAAGATGACATTTCCAAAGGTGCAGGCGAGATGGAATATTAAAACTCCGTGTCACGCCAACTCTTTTAATGGCTTGTCTTTGTACCTTTAAAGCTGTTTGACATTTGCTATCGGGGTCCCTGGCAGTTTGGGCCAACTTTCTGAAGCTTTGCTACCGTTTAGGCAGTTAGTTTTAAACATGTTTTTGTTGTATTTGGCTCTTTCAGCTCTCTGTCGTAGGGGGTAGTTCTGGTTAAATGAGCTCTCAACAAGTGGCGGCACAGGCACTCCGCTAACTTCTCTCGTAGAGGGAAACACGCTAGATCAAGGCGAATGTAAAAAAGAAGCATGTGCATCTCTCTGTGTGTGTGTGTGTGTGCACTAGATAGGTCAGTACCATTTCATTACTCTCAACAATCATCCTGTTGACTGAAATGGAGTAGGACAAACCACACAAAATACCAGTGTGTGCGCGCACACACACACACACACATGCGTGCACAAACTCGTACCTGCCGACCTAATAAGATCAGAAGTAATGACATTAATGTCTGCCAAAAAAACAAACAAAAAACTCCCTGGGGCTTACAGCCAGTGAGACATCAAGCCTTGTCACAGCATGCTGCATTGTGTCCCTCCTCCTTCCCTTTCCTTACATTTCTCTTCTGCAGTAGCTGCTGTCCTCTTTTCTCTCTCCATCTTTCCTCATCCTGGAGCTCGTTTGCTCGCTGAGGCTCATCCAGGCATGAAAGACGTGCTCGGAATCGATTCCCTGATTAATACAGGAGACAAACACAATTAAAAATTGATTTGTGGCTCATTATTGACCAATGTGAATAATTAACCGAGGTCTCCATGGCTGCGCATGCAGCACTGTGGTTTTAAGTGTGTGCGTGCTCGTGATGGTGTGTATGTGGTTTTTTTTTTTTTACTGCGTTTCCCCGATATTGTTGAGATCAGATAAGTGTAGTGGCTCTTAAGGCAGCACACACACACACACACACACACGCGCACACACAGAGGTTTGCGCAGCTACTCTCATTGACTTCCATTCAAGTGTTATCCCTCACTGTAACCTCTACCCTAAAGCCTCACCCTAAACGTAACCTAACCACAGTTCTGGTCCTGACAAGGTCAGTGTTTATGCCAGAAGAGGTCCCAAAGAGGTAAACCGCACACGCACACACACACACGCACACGCACACACACACACACAGCAGCGGCTGTAAATCTTTAGTGGTAAATGAACTGCTGTGGTTTGTGTGCATATATTAACCGTGTGCACGTCTTAAATTTTCTGCCTTTAACGAGTGTTGATTTTCCTCGGACATTACGAGGGGCTCACCGCGTTGACTCTATTAGCACATGGGACTTTTTGATAAAAGTTTAGCTCCCAAAAGTGTCAAAGTATTTAAGCCTCTTGTAAAAAAAAAAAAAAAAAAAAAAAAAAAAAAAGTGTTAATTTCACACCACGCAAGCTTTTACAATCTCTGATTTTTAAGATGAGGCATGAGGGGGATGCTTTCAAGATAAATTGCTTTCCATTTAGTCATGACACACAATGCCTGAATGTTTCAGAACTCATTAGTATCATTTAGAGACAAAATGGAAGGAGAAACTGTGACACTTCTTTAGTGGTTGGAGAAAAAAAAATATCACACTGACAACAAAATGTGGGGTTTTGTTGACACGTTTTTGCTGCTGCAATTTAATACAAATGTAGGACAATCATGCATTATTGTTCTGTCATTTGTTCAACGGATACCAAATAAATGCACCTACACTGACGTGACAGACACAGGAATCTTAGAAAGTTTGGTAAAATATGGTGAGATGATGCACATTAGTTTTGTTTTGTCACAATAAATCGTGTTGGTTCTCGCTGCTATTTACCATCCACTGGATGAGCCAACTTCATTATGCATTCAGGCTTGGGCATGAATTACAACCCCCCCAAACAAATATTATACTGTCACTGTGAATGAAAAATGCTCACTGTTACAAAGCACAATGAAGCATTAGATTCCTTTCCTTCTATTCAATTTCATTTGCAGCAAAGACTAACCTTTTTACCTCCCTTGTTTCCCAGTCCATCAGAGCTGACATGGCTGCACTCAACATTAAGTGCACGTGAGAGATGGATGTGACGCTCCGGTTTGGGGAATGAAGCCTCGGAGGAAGGACAGAAGTAGCGAGTTAGCCACCAGGGGGCGACGTTTTTGGTTGCAAAAAAAAAAAACTGACTTTGAATAGAAGTCTGGGGGTCAGCACTTCTTCAGTGGAACATGATCATTTTGTGAATTATGAGTGGATCCCAGTGTAACTGACAGCTGTTACTGTTCAACAGGAGCCTGCAGCTGCAGATGACATCTTTGAACTTCTAGCAGAATTATTCAAGGTTTTTACCCTAATTTAACAGCTTTGAAGCCATTGTGATGGCTTGTTGTGGGGAGATCAGCGGCTGTCTCCACTCCCCCTAATGTCTTTTAGCGGAAAAGTAGCCTTGCAGGATCAGGACTGCCGACCCAAAATCAGAGTTCTGGTGAAGTCTAGGGTCTAGCGAAGTCTAGGGTCTTGTGAAGTCTAGGATCTGGCGAAGTCTAGGGTCTTGTGAAGTCTAAGGTCTTGTGAAGTCTAGGGTCTGGCGAAGTCTAAGGTCTTGTGAAGTCTAGGGTCTTGTGAAGTCTAAGGTCTTGTGAAGTCTAGGGTCTAGCGAAGTCTAGGGTCTGGCGAAGTCTAGGGTCGGGCGAAGTCTAGGGTCTGGCGAAGTCTAGGGTCTGGCGAAGTCTAGGGTCTTGTGAGGTCTAGGGTCTGGCGAGGTCTAGGGTCTTGTGAAGTCTAGGGTCTGGCGAAGTCCAGGGTCTTGCTAAGTCCAGGGTCTTGCTAAGTCTAGGGTCTTGGGAAGTCTAGGGTGTATTTGCACACAGCTTGTGTTCACCAGCACTGTTGAAAACAAATGCACATGGCCAGGAGAGGGGAAGGGAGGGAGGAGGGGTCGGGGGCAACATCAGCCGTGAGTTTTACGACAGTGAGGATAAAGCGTTAGACACAAGGTGGAGCTCTGGAGAGAAAAAAACCAGACTTGCAAAGTTCCACATTAAAATATCGTTCTGCAACTGTCTCTGTCCATTTCCTGCATAGCGTCTATACACTTAACCTATCCTCTCCCCGTCTGTGCAGAGTGGCAGCATGACATTTCATGAAAAGGGGCTCGACAAAAGGCCCTTTTAAGTCGTTTTAAGTCAAGAAAAAGATGTACGTTATGTCACTTTAATTGCTTTCACTCGTGCCCCAGAAAATGGACGGTGAACTCAAACTCACACACAAAAGTTGAGCCTTCACCCCAGGTGAAGTACTCAACTCAAGGAACTTCGCGACTTAAGCGGACACATCTGTCCCGTATTACTTAAGAAAGTTCCTTCACGTTCTTTGCGTCTCCAGCCCTACAGGATCTCACCCAACTGTCGCTTTTGACAATTTCCACCTCCACCTTCCTAACAATTACCCATCATTGCGTTGTCATTTGCTCCACCGTCTTATTATGAACAAATAGAGGAGGGAGGTTGACAGGTTGTCAGGCCAGGGAAGATAAGATGGCCATTTAGCAGGTGTTTGCTCTTCTATCATCCGTCTAGATTTAATTATACTGTTAGATCTCCAACAAGGAAAGGCATGGAAAATCACTATGTCAGAAGAGCAGCGATACTATACAGTATATGCGAGTGCACAGTGCAGATTTAGGAGACATTTAAAGGCACTGCGACCTTGTAGCTTTGATCCTGGAATGAATCGTCCATGTTCAGTCCAAATCCATTCTGCTGCTATTGTGCAGAATTAAAAGTGGGCCGTCATATTGAGACCATGGATTCATTACAAATCTGCAGCCCTGTGTGAGGCAGCTGAGGAGACGGAGTGCAGCACTCCCATCAGGACAGTACAGTCTGTAAAACACATGCACTGCAGTCACAGCCAGAGGCAAAAGACGAGCGACCCTTATAAAATGTGGCAATGCAATGTGAGCAGCTGGGTGGGGGTGCCCTGTAATGACAGAGGAGATTATTATTCAGCCAAGAATCATGGGAGAATTCCAGTAGGGATCGATATTTACGATTATGGCTCGAGCATTCTTTTTCAACCGTGAAGAAACCTGATTAAACAACTTTTTGTTAGACAAACACTCTTATATTCTTGTCTTAAATTGGAGGCTGTGAGGGGGGGGGGGGGCGTTTGTTTTTTTTTGTTTGTTTTTTTATCAGTGGATTGGTGTTGCCCTTTTCCCCCCTTGCACCTTCTTTTCTTGTATCTATTGTTTCGTTAGACCCAATCTGTTGTTGCATTTGCACTTTTGGGCTCCGCTCCTTTTTCTTTCCCTATCTGCTGTTCACCAGGTGGTGAGTCTGTGAAAGCTGTCTGATTTATAGCAGCATATAGCGAGCCATGCTGGACCGGAGTCTTCCAATGAGCATTCAGTAAATGTGTGTGTGAGAGAGAGACAAAGAAAGAGAGAACGTCATGTGTGTATGCAAGAGAGGAAGCAAGTTTACAGCTCGTCTTTAGGAGCATGAACACGTTGTGTTGCTTGTGTAGCTTATTCAACATTTTTGTTGATATGTAATGTCATTTTTTAATCAAACAAATGAATAACTTCATGTGCTGACTATAACCTACATCATTTTCAGCGAGTTTGTCTGCTAATGTTATGGTATGGTATGACAGTTTCATTTGACAGCCTGTCACACCTCTATATGTCGATATTTTCCGTCTTTGTCGTCAAATTCAAAACGTTTTTATGTTTTAAATTGAGTGTCTCAGCTCTCGTGAAGTCAGTTTTCTATTTTGCCTCAGGAAAGAAGAAAGTGGGGTTTGCCAAAGTGAACACTGGACTGATCCAACAGAGCTTGTTGGCTACAACCTTTGTTTCAGCCCAAAGCCTGTTAAATTCATAATTTCAGAATTTGAACACATGATCACATTGGGGAGGGGAGAAAACGCTGGGTTCTTTTTTACGCTAAAGCCCATTTTTGACATTTTTTACTCAACAGAAGAGTAAAACTGTGAAAGGAAGAGAGACAGGAAATGCAGACAGTCGGTCATCCGCACTGATTTTGCTGCTGGTCTCTCCAGTCCACACATGGGAATCCACATTAATTATACATGCAATTGTGTCTCTTACTGTCTAAAGTTACCAAACTACTCTCTTAATGTCTGTCTTCAGTTTATTTCATGGACAAGTGTGTGTGCATAATTTATGTCTGCTGCGTTTTAATTAGCTTTTATCCACACTCTCTGTGGTAAAGGTTTTCCACCAGTACACAATTTCCTCTTTGTCTTTCCTTAACTTTACTGTATGTTGCATCATTTTCTGTTTTTAAGAAACTCGGGCTCCTCTTTGCACTAATTGGGACACAGAAATCACACGTGATGCTGATCTGTCCACCCGCCTGCCCGTCCCCACTGCCGACCTGTCAGCCCGCTCTGCCTAACACTCATGCTCACTCTATTTCCAACATTTTCTCACTGTGATATAAAGGAACCAAAAGGTGCTAGGTTGCTAAGGTAACCAGTCCTCCTATCATTCCTGGGTCTGTCACAAGTGTGTTCAACAAGCCAGTTTAAGGTTGAAATTGGAAAAAATGAGTCGTCCTTGCAGTTAATGATCCTGCAAGAATATGAACTGCAGAGGTCGAGTGTAGGAAACCCAGGAATGATTGGAAGAATTCTCACAATCTAGCATTTTCAAAGTCGTGGGTTAAGCTATATATTCCATGGTGTATCGAGTGCATTGTAGCAGATAACGTATTCAGAATGCATTAAGGCCCTACTACTGTTTCTTTTTGTATTTACTATTATCAGGTTTGTGTTGAGGGCTTTATCTGAAGAACATATTATGGAAATGACTAGCCTTCATGTTATATAATGTCATTTATTACAAGAAGAAAAGGGCTAGAATAGTAGTGGAGTTCAGTTAAGAACTACTGTTAAAAAGAGAAATGACACTTATTCCTGCATTTGCTTGAAATGACCAGTTTATTAATACCTAACGACATGCTTCTGTCTGACCTGCTTCAGTATCCGGGCTAATGTGTTCTCCATCAGGTTATTGACCGTACTGTATCCCACTCATATTCAATAAGGATTATTGGTGATCGCTCGTATCCTGTGTTTTATCTTTTATCTTAGCTCAGCCGACCGTGGCTGTAGTTCAGCAGCTCGTCCTGGGAGTCTGTCATGCATGGGTGAGAAACTGTCACTCGGCCGCGTGACCACTGAGACCGAGGACACTGTACATGCTGTGCAGTGGACACAGTGACGAGCGCGGGTGTCACGTCCTACACGGAATCTGAGAATGAGACTCAGTGAAATGAGATGTTCACTGTGTGCATTCATCGCTTTGACAATTGTAGGGGAACTCCTGGAGGATTAACGGCTGAAAAGACAATGGAGAAAAGAGGAAAAAGCGTAAATGTCAATAGCGTCTAATACAAATTAACCAGTATAATCAAAAAATAAACAAATATCATTTTTGAATTAACATCTTAACCAGAGATTGACGTTGGTCCTGCAAGAGCACAGAACACACAGACACACACACGGAACACACGTATCTACACACAAGGGGAAAGTCTGGCAATTGTTTGGAGTTAATCAACCCGTTAATTGCCCCTCTGTGACAGGTTGGTGCTTTTGTTTTTATCTCTATCTCCCTCCTTTCTTCCTCTAAGATTCTGTTGCGGTAAAAACTGGACCCAATCAGTCTTTTGCAGAAGCAATTAATTGCAATTGGCCAGGGCTGGAAGGGAATAACACTCCACTGCTGTGTGAGCTCTAGTGACTTTACGTGACTTACTGTTCGCCACGTGTTCATTCAGAGAAAAATCTCTGTGTGGGTTCAAGACTTTTGTCAATAAAGAGATTGTGCTCACAAACTCAAAAACCTAAACAAATTTAAGAATTCCAGCTGCTGCGTGGAAATTATTATTATTATTACTTTCCAAGGTTATTCGAGTAAGTTCATTCTTACTTACTTTACGGTGAAAGGTTTTGTTTACTTGTCACTAACGTTGTGTTTAAAGCAGCGGTGCATAACCTTTGGTGATGTTTGTTCTTCTCACTCGAGCTTTGTGAACAGAATGACACATGACATTAGAAAATAAAACAATAACTGTGTTAGTCTGACTAACGCTGGCTTTTAACATGTTAAAACACAGACACTAACAATAATAATTATATTATATATATAAAAGTTATGCACAGCAAAGTTTGAAGTGAAAAAGTTAAAATACTGGACATTTTCTGGCAACATTTGTTTTGTTAATATATATATAAGGCTAGAACGCTTAGTCAAGCTGGAACAGAAAGGAAAAAAAAAAAATCAATTAAAATTCATTAGTTTCTCGGTTTCACATATTGCATTTAAAGGTCAAACGCACAGGCTGGAAAAAAAAATAAGCACATTTTCTCTCTGGGATCAAATTAGCTGGCAATTGCCTTCCAGTGTGATCTCTGCACCTTGACTGGAGGGGGAGAGACTTACTGTGCATATGTCAGCTGTTAATGTTATCACACCTGAGCAAAACAAATTAATTAAAGGTGTTAAAGACTACGAGCAGCTGTGGGCATCACTGCGGCGGAAAAACGGGGACTATTGTAAAGCCATGCACTTTAGATGAAATGACTTTGCCCTCGTTATTCTCAACAATGTGAGCGCATTTGAATTAAAGCGGCTGTTGTTCGGCACATGTTGGGTGTAGTTGAATTAAAACACACGTGTGTGCACGCAGACCAGCCGATGATGCGCGGATAAGGAGGCGTGTTGAACGGTTCCTCGCTGACTCGCTGTGAGTCTTTGCTTTGACGTCTGAAAACACATTTTTATTTCTCTTCTGTCACCTGTTGTCGTGTATTTGTGTGGAGTTGACCTCCGCTTGCAGATAAAGAAGAGAGTGTGTGTGTGTGTGTGTTTTTTAAACACAGAATATATCACACAATAAAGAGATTTGGAAAGTAGCCAGATATTCTGGACTGTTGAAAAGCTCTTCTGGGAAGCGGCTGGGATTTTTTTTTAATTTATTTTAATACTGAATCTTGCTTTTGCACAAAGACTACACAGTGCTTGTGTGATTTACTCATCTACTTACATGTGTTTGTGCGGATATGTGCGTCGTTGGCCCTTCATTTAGAATGCAGAAGTGCTCCACTTTTGTGCCTCACATGTCTCATCAATATTTCAATCCTTCTCTTCACATTCTCTCCTTCTCGGGCGTCAGAATAAGGCTTTGTCTACGCGTCACCACACGCCACAGAGACACTGGAATCCCGTTACGATTACACGAGTGCTGCCCTGAAACTGTTCCCGCCAGATGGTTGCAAACAATCCTTTAGCTATTCATTTCAAACCTTTATTAACCCCCGCAGTAGGTTGACAGCGTGTGACACCGCGCTCACATCATTTCCAGCTATTCACAGAGGAGTCGTCCACTGCAACCAATCTCTGTGACACAAGGTCATTCAGCCAGTGTGCGGAGCAGTGTCAGTCAAGGGCAGGTCAGCACATGATAGCGGTTAAATATAGGTTTGTCCAATTCTCCCACTGGGAATGTCAAATCAAACCCCCACCCCCTGCTGTGTCAATTCCTGTTGCCCCATCAACACTAATAGCACCACATGGACAGGAATAGACAGATGGAAAGTTAAAAGAGCAGAGAATCCATGCAGTGCGGCATAATAGCAACATGCTCCTCATATTGATGATACAGGGCAGATGCTCAAAACATAGCCGGAGCTTGAAATGCTTGGAGACATACTATCTGCAGGTGGAACAAAGTCTTTCCCTTTATTTCTCTATTTTCTATCACAAACATCCCGCTTTTAGTTATTGCACCAAGTGAAATAGATGTACTGTAAAGAATTTCTGACTTCATCATCATCGTCATTACTGCTGCTGCTGTATGAATTCATCAAAATATCCTCAGGGAAATGAAGAGACATATATTATTTTTAATTTGTGCATGGTGGGCATCAATTGTGAGGGTTCACACGTTGGTGTAGTGGTTAGCACTCTTGCCTTTGTGGCAAGAAGACCCGGGTTCTGCATGGAGTATGGTTGTTTGTCTCTATATGTGTCCCTGTGATGGACTGGTGATCTGTCCGGGGTGTGACCCCGTCTTTCTACTCTATGTCACCTGAGATTGGCACAGCGACCCTCATGCGGAGGATAAAGCCGTAAAAGATGGATGGATGGCATCAATTGTGTTTTCGTACTGCAATGATTGTTTCTTGTTTGTCAGGTAACTTGTGACTCCAGGCCTTCAGGATTTGGCTAAATCCCAAAATAGAATGTAAGAATAAGCCTCGTGGATTTCAGGCGTTCACACTATGATATTCTCACTGTCATCTGGTTCAATCTGCAAGGCCCTGAGACAGATATGTGACATCATCGTCTGACAGGACCGTTCTTGTGCTTCTATGCAGTAACTTTTTATGGATTTTTTTTCTGTTTCTACAATATAATGTGAGCACATATTGTTTTGTGTGATGTTCCTTACTTATACCCTCCTCTAACATCTCGCCTGTGTTGCTATAAATAGCCAGACGTTCCTTCAGTTAAGTGTGCTAAAGTCCAGTAGACTTCCGGCAAATGTGAGGAAAGTTGGCACAAAGGCTCCATGCTGACTTAATGAATTGTGGATCTGAACGGCGCTTAAAAGGGAAATGCCTTTCAAGTCTGCGAATCTGCGACTGTGCAAGTCCAAACATTTGGCTTCAGCCACACTGTGTGAAGTGGATGTGACAAGCGGTCTGCGAGCGAACGGAGCTGCATCTTTCATGACGCTCCCTCACAGCGTCTGTCAGTGTGTCTGTGGAAAGGGTGGGAAGTGGACAGTGGACTTGACTTTCTTCAGACTTGAGAGAGAACACACATGCACGTCTGGTTCATCTTTGCAGCTGCAGGAAACATCGTGACTCGCGTTGCTGGAGTTGTTGAAATGGTGATTTAATTTAATCATGGTGTGTGACTCAAAAAATCACTGCTTCAGTTTAGTGAATTTTAATTATTCAACTCACTAAACCCAAGAAGTTTGGCAAAGTTTCCACATATATATCAATTATTTATACCCCTGAAGTATGAGGCCCATGTGGAGCACTTACTTAACTGAATTATATTCTACAGTGCGCATTTTAGGGATGACTCAATCTTGATTTTTTTTTTTTGCAACGAACAATATCAGTCTTTCAAACACCTTAACTGTTCATAACACATTTGCACTGGCGCTTTTATCAATCCACTACAACCAGCCATTTTAAAAACACTTAACCTTTTATTAACGTTTCAGCCTCCCTGAAGCGTAAAACTCGAGTGCAGCATGTATGAGATTTTAGTTCATTTTCTCTTTCCATTTAGGTTTGCTTATGTGCAAAATATTTAGGGTTTGCAGATCATATCAGATTTGACTTTTTTGTCCAGTATCAGACGGATACCAAAACTTATTATTATATCAGCCGTCCCTTATTGTTACAACTTGTTCTCCAGACTTTTTGTTATGTTGTTAGAGTCACCTTTTTGTGTGAATATCATTTTTATGTAATCATTTGCCATTACCTGGTCATGTGTTGTTTGTGTGTGTGTTCCCCCCCCACACTTCACACAAGGCTGTCATTGTGGAGAGCATTAGCCCCTTTATCTGCTTTTATTAGACCACACATGAAGTGCTTTATTTCATCAGAGCCTACACTCTCACAAGGAATCATTTCTTTTTGCTATTTTCTGCTCGGTTTCATGTTCCATCACCGGCAGATTATGCTTCTTCTCAGTCTTGCACGTATACGTTCATTAACCGATGATCTCACCAACAAACATATTGGCCGCACACGTACACGCTCTCGCTCGCATATACATGCGCATTGTGAAGGCTTCACAATCCCGTTGCACTGTGACTGGACCACTGGTTGCTGAGTGGTGAATGTGTGCGTTTGCCTAGAGGACAGTAGTTAAACCAACATCCAATAGTTTTCTTGACAATAAAAGTAAAATCAATTGTAAAAGCCATTACCTGTACGGATGATTTGAAGTTGTTTTGAAAGAAAAGCTGAGTTCTTACTCCATTTCATCGTTATTTCCCTCCATATCTTTACTTACGTGCATGTGTGTGTAAGTGAAATTGTCATAAACCTCAGCATTATACCCTGTTGACTTATGGTGCTGAGTCAATATGTAGCATGATTCTTTTAAAGGGTTACTCCACACACAGATTTAACATCTGAATGTCAATGTACTTCTCAGAGTATAATATCATCTGTTATTGCTCGCTCCCTCTACATGAGAACCTCCCAGAATCCTCCCTTAAAACCCACTTATTTTCTCTGGCATTTCCTAAATGAAAATGTGATATTTTATTGTTTTTACTGATTACTGTCATTATTATTGTTTTTATTCTCATCTATTCATGTATTCACGTAACCTGCGCCCCCCCCCCCCCCCGTCTGTACAGCTGTCGTTTTAAAGGTGCTCTAGAACTAAAGTTTGAGTTGAGTTGAGTACAAGTTGAGTGCGATTGCTTGTCGTTTTTGTCCCCCGTTTAAAGGTATTTCTTCCAGAGAAGCTGATGAATAGCAGAGCATCTTTGCTGAGTGGGTGTCAGGTCTGATGTTATTCAGACATAAGAAAAGAGACTTCAACAATGCTGGATGCTGGAAAATCTATTACCAATCCATTGAAACATGAGCCAATCCGTGTGGAGTGGAGAGACCCACAAGACAGATAGACAGATAGATAGATAGATAGATAGATAGATAGACAGACAGACAGACAGACAGACAGACAGACAGACAGACAGACAGACAGAGCAAGTAATTTCTGTATAAATATCAGTTTGCCGAAGAATATGATTCACAATATTTTATAATATAACAAGGCTTCCTTGTGGTGTCTCTTCCCGTCGCGTCCAAGTCCCAGCCACAGCTTAACCGTCAGTCGCTGTCAGCTTTAAAACTTTGATCACCAGACACAGCCAGGCTGAGTTTGAACAAAACAATGGCAGATATAACAAGAGACTGCCGACGATGTATCTTTTATCGCACACATCAAAGTTCTTCTAAACATTTCCGAACAAACAAAAATAATCTCTTCAGAAGAATCAAAGCGTTCTAAATAATCCTTGCTCGACCTTAACAGAGACCAAACTTGTACATGCAGATATCGACGGGAGACAGAGGTGAGTGACGTCAAATCTCCTGTAACAGCATTATATTTATGAGGGAGGTCAACAAATCTAGCAATCTGAGCGAGTCTGCCGCGCGGTTGAGTCGAGAGGCTCTTCAAAAAGCAAGATAAGGAGTGTCTGGAGTCCTCGCCGGAGCTTTTCGGGATTATCGACAAGGATGGGAAGACATCTTGTATTTTTGCAGAAATAATAGTATTAAAAAAAAGGGAGTGAGGATATTATTCAGGGCTTTGTGCTGGAGTGGAAGCACACAGCTGATCCTGAACAAGCCACACACACAAAAAAAGAGAGAGAGTGAGATGTGCCCCACTTGTTCTCCTCCTGAAACCTTCACTCACAGATGAGGACATGGAGACCTTCTCCGAGGCTAGAACTGATAAATATTTGAACATAAACAACTTGAAAGAAGTCCTGCACTACATAGCGAGAGCAAACTAGCCCCTCTGTCCTCCACGTGTTTGTCAGGGCTGCTCTGGACTCGGTGTTCCCGCGCGGCAGCAATACTCAAAGGCACACGGGCTCTGCTGCTCCTTGAAATGTGCAAGTCAGGAGTCCTGCCAGCAGAGCCGGTCTTTTCATGTCAGCAAAAAAAATCTAAGACGCCGAAGATTACATCGCCGCAGACATGCTTCACATTTGGCTCTGCCCTTCTAAGCTTATTGAGCTCTGGAAAAAAAAATGGCACTCTTGAACAGACGCGTGTGCTGCTGGGACACATCCTCTCTCTGATGTGTGTGCAGGAAATACACACACCTTGACATCACAAGCTCTGCCGTCTACTGCAACACCTTTTTTAGGGTTAAGGAAAGACCATATTTGGATGAGAGGGTGGAGCTGTCCATCACACCATAGCCCGGCCTGGACAGATTCCCTCCTTCTTGCCTGGGTGAACCCAGCAGAGTCTGCCAAACATTTGATTTCCCTCTGCAGACACTGACTTTAGAATCTCCTAAAAAAAAATGGTACTGTCGTTTAATCAGGCTTCCTTCTTCTTAAAACAACAGACGATGAGTTGATGGTATAGGAAAGATTCTGCTGACACAAGGCTTGTATGAACAAAGACAACTTTAATGTTGCCAGCCAGCTTCAGTTCGCACCCTGCAGGTGTTTGACAGAGTTTCAGCCGAACCCTAGAAACCTCTGCCCCTGTTTTCCCATGACCACACATTTTCAAGCCTGTCTGACATCATCAATTCCATACATGTTATTTTTCCTATTTTGGTCCAATTCATCCAATTGCATACAGAGGCATTTGCATCTATCTCCATGGAGTCATCAGCATTGGCGTTAGCCAGACTACCAAAATTGAACATATTTACTTACAATATAAATCAAGTGACACTTTTACATACATTTAGGAAATAAGACTAACAAACAAGGGCTGTTTTTATGTCCAATCGCTGTATGCGAGCGTTTAAAAACCACATCGAGACAACATTGGGAGGAAATCAACAGAAAGGTGAAAATTACTGAAGAAATTAAAAGTTTAAGATCAAACACGTGAAAAGAATCAAAGACGATGAAAAGAATAAAACGATCTAATAAAGAAAGGCACGAGAAGTCATCTAATAAGTGTGTTAAATAGAAAACAGGATTGGAAATAGCACTAGTAATAAAAACCGAGTGGGGCGATATAATACAGATAAGATAGATATTCAAAAAAGAAATTCTTGATTAAAAAAACACAAGTAAGCATTATCACATACAGAAGAGTTTTAGTCGAGATTTAAAAACTACAATAGACACAGTATTTTTTTAAGGGCAAAGTGTCCTTGTTGTTTAGCAGAAAGTACACGTGTACATCTTGTAAATAACATAATCCACATCCTGTAAAAACAGCAGTGAAGTTGTGAGGGCTGACCTGCCATTTCCATTCGCCCTGTTCAATGTTATGTTTTGTTGTGACATACTCAGGTTCAGGTTCACTGAATGTCTTGTTTGTTTCAGGAAATAGATTTTTCTTAAACTATGAATTCCCTAAACATTGAAATAAGAAATGTAGAGCATCCTCCTGCATCTCAGCAAATATTAAGTATGAAAGTCAGAGTGTGTTTCCATTCAACTAGTGTCCTGGGTTGTTGCTGCAGAGTCGTTTATTCTTTTCTCAGCTCTGAGTGAGCAACTTTAGATTTCCGTATGTTTGGTTTCACGGGGATTTACGTGTCACAGGGAAAGTTAAATGACCTTGTACCCTAAAGGTCACTGTATCAAGGAAGATCAGAGGTCGTTCTGGATCCTGAAAGACGAGTCCTTCGCCCTCATCCCAGATCACAGTGTGAAAGGTCAGTGAAGTTACATTTGAACCAAAGAAAATGTGGCGATAACAGCTTTTGTGATTACTCCATGATGAAGATTTGTAAATTGTTGTTTTTTAAAAAAACAAAAAAAAAAAAAAAAACAGCCGCTGCTGTTACTTCCATCAGAATTTCCTTTTATTCCCCCTTTTTTACGAGGTTGATTATTGCTCTAAATTACAGTTTGCACAATTTAAGATTCTTTTTACAGGTAGCAGAACAAATGGATTCCACTTTTGTTCAAAGCACTGTTTAATCCCAAACAAAGGAATGGCAGAGAACGACCATGAAAGCTGCTACCTGACCACAAAGATATTCACTATTTTGTCCAATGACACAGTTGGACTGGACATGCTTTGAATTTGAATACAGTAACTTTAGAATACAGTACAATGCAATTGTTTTTTGTTGTTTTTGCCACTGACACCATTAGGTAAAAAGGGTTTTTAGAGTTTAGCGATCCATGATCCTTCAGATTATTCAAATGTATACATTTATACATACTTTTGCCAGATGATATTTGGATGAGATAGTAAAAAAAAATAGATGCACATATCAGTTTCCTGTTTTGGATTTAGTTGTTGATACTTAGGCTTTAAAACTTGACACTTTCATCTGAGCCTGACACCCATTTTCAAGTCGTGAGAAGCCAAAACACATATAAACCACTTGTTAACGCATATTAAAACCTTGCTATATGTACACCTAATCTAGCATAAACTGAAATACCGCAAAATTGTACTAAAGCAAGCCCTGACACATTTACCATGTTCTCAGAGAACCACACATGGAGGCGCCACACAGACAGCAGAGGAGACGGAGTCAAAGACAGAGCCGAGTCTCTTCCTGGTGCAATCATGGGCGAGAATAGAAACCATACCTGGGTCACTGAGAGGTGAGTGTGAGAGTACAAGAGCAGACAAGGAGTGATAGACGCTGTTGAAATGAGTGTGGAGGAATCGAAGGGAGACAAAAATACTCCAGTCAGATGGAGTGTTTAAAAACGTGGCTCACAGACTATGTTTTTCTTGGCAGGCGTATGTGCCACTAGGGAGACTCCTCCTATTATGTGTGTGTGTGTGTGTGTGTACTTGCATTTGTCACCATGGAGCGCAAAACCTGGTCCTAATGAGGCAGAACCTCATTTCTGAAAGGTTAGGTTTAGCTAAGATTTGAATTGTGGTGAGATTAAGGTTTGGGTTAGGCGTTAACTGTTAATGGGTACGGTTAGGGACAATGGGAATAATGCACAACTCCTTATATGGATATCGTGGGGTGTGTGTTTTTGTTTTTGTTTTCTTATGTGTTACTGTGACGTATTTCCACATTTCACAATTCAATCCAGTTAAAACCATTTTGAGTCCTTTCTGCTCAGGAGTGTTTATAAAAATAAAAGAAAAATGTCATCATATTGTGTACATATTCAGGTTGTGCTGAAAAAAAAAGGATATAAGACACACATTCTGAATATACTGTACGTTTTAACATAGTAATGGAAAAATCTAAGGGTTAGACTGACTGACTGACTGACTGAATGAATGAATGGAAATCAATGCAGTGTCCTTGTCCTCACTGACGATTTCCTTAAGCTCAGTTCAATTTAATAAGCGAGTGTCAGTGGTGGTTATAAGTAAATATGTTACAAGACAGCTGCGGTTCATTCTCACTGACACACATCAGTCATTGTTGGTGTTTGTTTCATCCTTGAGTCTGTTTTTACTTTCAGAGGAGATGCCTGAGGATCTTCTGAAAATTTAGAACAGAGCAATTTAATCTTGAAGATAGAGAAAATGAAACTCATCATTAGCTATTTCCCCCCCAGAGATTTTTAAAAAAACAACAACAAAAAAAACCAGCTGTGTCACTGTTTACTCCTCTGGGAAAAGATGCCAATGTAGGCTTTGAGATTATATTTTTATTGAAGTTTAAATGTTAAATCCTAAACTACTTCTGCTTTCCTTCAGCGATATGGGTTATATAATGAGACTCTACTATCTATTTGGTCTATTTTGGGTGATTTTAACTATGGTTGATGAGCAATATCAGCACTTGGAATTGCCTTCATTGGGTAAATGTAATGTTTTCATGGTGACCGTGGTGAAATGCCGCGAACCCTCACCTCTTCCTGTTTTAATCATGTCATAGTAAGTTTATATGTCAGAAAAACAAACCATCAAGATCAAGAATTTTTTAACACAGTATTAATAAATAAAGACCTTGTCTCACCATGCCAGTGGATATTGTATTTTTCAAAACAAGTTTTGAACATTCTTGTTTTGCTTTTCCAACCTTGCTGAGGTTTTTTTTTTGTTAGTCTGAATATAAAATACAAGTGTACATTGTTCTTTCTTGGGAATAAATGAACTTGCAGAAACTCCCCCACTGTTTTGAGGTGAAGCAGTAAGACCAGACTCTTTTTCACCGCATGCGCCGAGGGTTGCTGACTCGGCTGGTGTTGTTCATTAACATACGCTGCTACATCATCCATTTGGCTTTGACCTTGAATGACCCCTCGAGTTCTACCTTATGTTCACACACCTGACTTATTTGTACCATTCGTGCTTTTTTTAATTGAACTCAAAATGAGCCATTGTACCGAATATGTAAACACAGCGCGGTTGAGCTTTGTGCATATTTTCAAACCTCTTACCTCATTAATAGCCTTAGCAGGCTGCACACGGACCAGCCTGCAGTGAGATCCATTCTTTCATTTATTCATTCATCTTCTACTTTATCCTCCACATGAGGGTCGCGGGGGGACGCTGGTGCCAATCCTAGTCGACATATAGAGTGAAAAGGTGGGACAGGTCAGCGGTCCATCACAACCATTCACTCCCACGGTCAATTTAGAGTGTCCAATTTCCCTAATGCCTAAATCTGTATGTTTTTGGACTGTGGGAGGAAACTGAGAAAACCCACACACACAGGCAAGAGTCAAATAATAAAATACTGAACTGAGGACATTATTCAACACCGTGCAATTGCAGGAGAAGTGAATTTTTGGGCCTAAACATCAATCTTAGTTCAATGGTAACATGTAAACATTAACGTGGGAAACACATGGATTATGTTTACTTACAAAATGTGGAGAGAATGACATTTACCAGCAGGTTATCGAGAGCAGGGCAAGCAGGAGAGTTGTGAAAAATGCCCGTAATGACATTTACAGTAACCTTTTCCTGTGACTTTTTAAGAAGGGTTAAAACCACAGAGAGACGGAAAGGATTGCGGTGTGTTAGGTCTTTGCCATTAATCAAGCTGGGATTGCGCCGCGCCACAGCCTGGGGACACTTTCACTTCTTACTTGTTAAAAAGTGAAGAGGAGGGCGAGGGCTGCGCACATTAGAACAGTCAGGTGGTCACACTATTTGTCCTTTAACTGCTCCAAGTCAGGAGCGAGACCTGCGACGGTGCTGCTCGAGTGTCCTTCAGTCAGACAAAGAGCCCCTGCTAATTCTAACCTCCAAATAAAAGCAGCTCACTGTTATTCATAAAACTGAATTCAAACCAGGCCGGAGAATGTTTTCATAAAATTCAAATTGAATGAATGTTTTTCTTTTAGGCCTCAATTTGCTCGTTATTATGTAGAAATGTGTTTTGGATACTATGACTATGACAACATTAATTATGGGAGAAAGCGGCTGAATGGAGTCTGCATTGTAAGACACTGATTATGACAGAGCTGAGAGCAAATGTGATTGGGCATTTGTGAACAAGACCCACTGCTTTCAAAGGAATGGGAAATGACCTCTGTGGTCATTTTATTCTTGTCCAAATTAGATTTCCCCTCAACTAAATGACCGTAAGATGCCGCCGCAACGTTTGAGGAGCTTGTTGACAGTATGCTGCTGACATTTAGCGGCACTGAGGACAGAGAAAGTGCAGCTGTGGCAGAGCACATATCCGGAGGCAACACCTGCCTTGAGAATAGAAAATTTATGGGGCTGTAGGAAATGCTACGGTTGAGCGCTATCATCCAAGACCGCTTTTCCACCACTGACCTTTAAAAAATTCACCAAAACACATTGCTATACAAATAACTTAACACTTGATGGGACTTTCAAGGGTTTGCAACTGACTTTCTAAAACTTAGAAGCAATCACCACTGAAATTCACTGCCATTTCGTCACTTTAAATGCAACATAAATATAATTTCCACTATTGCTCCATTACATTTAGGGTTCTACAAACAAATGATCATCTTATTTGCACTAGGTTCATCTCGCCCACGTATAATATAGCAGTAATAACACTGAATTATAGCGCAGCTATTTGGGTGCTTCATGAATATAGTACTTAAGTCTGGTGAAGCTACTCATGGCAGAAAATATAGCATTGCAGTAAGTAGAAAAACATACATGCTTTTCACGGGACATAAAGGAACTATTTACCTTTTACACCAACGTATTTTTTCCCTTGTTTGAACTTCACAGTTCTTCTGTGTCGGGATATTAAGTGAACACAAAGCCTTTGACAGACAACATCATTTATCATTTAAGTGGTCAGGTGCAGTCAAACAAGTGTGTTTGAACAGAGGCATTTATTTGCATGTCAGTTATTGCACCTGTTGCACCTAAAGGGCGTGTTTGCGGGCAGGTTTTTCTGGTGGGGTGACTTCCTGTGACTATTGTTAAGCTGAATAGCAGTTGTTATTTAAATGCAGAGACATCCGTGTGCTTTATTTCAGAACACAGTTTAAACTATGACTTGCACAAAGCAGGGCTCCCCCCGTCCCTGACTTTTACACTTGTCAAACCACATCAACAGACAAGCAGTTTATCGAGATGTCATCTCAGTTATTCTTGCTTTTACTTGCTTCTGGCACAGAAAAAAAATGAGGTCAAGCAGCACTTTACTACAGCATGCAAATTTTTACCTTGTGTAAAAACTGAAATTGAATCTGTAGGTCATGACTAAAGCAGTAAAACACATCTGACTGAGAGAATCATTTCTGGTTCCTTCTCACTTCACAGAGTATACGGTGACAGTTTTTAATCTCATTAAAAATATTAGAATTAAGTTTGTATAAAAGCTGCATATTTATTCTGAAAAGGCACTGTGTTTGATTTAAACTATTTTCAAACACGAGTGAAATATGGGTGTGTTGTGAAACTATAGTTTTAGCTGTGGATTTAGTCTGCACAGTATTTACTAAAGCTAAATAGTAAGATGTGAGCGTCTATGTTCATCGTTGTATAATCTAACATATTGCCCAGTTCATCAGTGTAGCTCACTGATGATTTTTTTTCTTTTTTTCTGTAAAACCTGAAACTGAGTTGGTCTTTTCAGTGTTTTTTTTTCCACAAGAAGGGAAAACAAAACGACATTATCAGGTTTTACAATGTGAACGTACATTGGTGAATATATCCCAGTGATTAATAGTGACACTGTGAGAGACAAGGATGTTGTCTGTAGGTTGTTAAGAGCCACTGTCCAACAGCATGGCGTTTACTTTAGAGACACCCACCCGCTCAGTATGACGCACAAACAATGCCTGTTAGCCGTGTCATTTAAACAACAGTATTGTTTTACAGCGTGTCATTTCTTTCCAAATGTCACTGTGCACAGTGCAGTTTCAAACATACATGTACTGCACGTGACGTACGCACACATTTTACACCGTATACTTAGAGCAAACGTCTGCTTTCAGCTGTTTACACCATTAACCCACTTACTGGTGTAGTAAGTAGTTCATCCTAAATAATACTGGACAAGGAACAAAAGACAATGAAGTCTACAGGGAGATCCAGGCAAGTGTGAGGAGATCCTCTTAAAGGCATCACGCAGGCAGGATGGTCTCGTTTCCTTCCTCCCCACAACATCTCCTCCGGGACCACTGCTTTAGCTGGCAGCAGGCTAGCTGTGATCCACTTAGTCCAGACGCACACACACACACACACACACAGTTGTCAAACCCCATGAGAATGACATGCTTCCATGCCATTGCACAAAGGAACAACAACAAAAAGGTGCGTACAAGAGAAAAGGTTTTGTTGACATATGTGTTTCTTACATGAGTGACCACCAAGGCTAACAACTGTCTTTGTAATGAAAGGTTCCACAGCGCCACACACACACACACACACACACATGCATGCAGACACATGTGGTCCTGTAGCTCCAGTGTTTTATTTCACACTCTCTGTGATGGATGCAAAGATGCAGGCCCTCATAAATATACAGTGCATCCACACAGCATATGGTCGATATACTGTGTACACACACCCACACTAACAGACACACACACACACATACACACGCGCGCTGAGTTGTCTGAGCGCACACAAACAACCTGACATTCACAGCTTTTGGTATTTTTGTCTCACACTTTGACTCGCACACACTCGTATATAGGGTAGAATATGGAGCTGAAACTGAAATGCACACACACTGACATTGTCCTGTCAGACAGCAGAGGCCTTCCCTTAAGCTAAAAATGTGGTGGGCATCATCTGCCTGGAGCTCTCTCTCTCTCTAGAACTTATAGAAACTACTAAATCTTTCACTAAGGCCTGTTAGTTACAGACCACAACACACACACACACAAGCTAAAACAAGCTGCCCCAGTACCCTGATTTTTCAAATTCACTGGGGATGTCTGACACACTCTCACACATACACACACACACACACACACACACACCTGGAGCAACTTCAACTATCCACTGCACATGTTCACAATACTCAACAGACAAAACAGTGGGTATAAGACTGAAGAAGGTAAAGGAGAAAAACAGCAGTGACTGGGGGGGGAAAATGTTTTTGAATTACTTACATATATCTTGATTTTGAGTCCGTTTAATGGAATAACCAGTTTATGTTTAAACCTCCCAATCCTTTAAAAATAAATACAAAGAAAAATGTGTTTGGAAATTGAAGCACTGATTTTTATGCTTTGGTAATGAGAGATTGGGGAGTAAAGCAAGACAGAGCAATGATGAAGAAATACTGGTCAATCATGCACGGCTAGCGGCAAATATAGAGCACACCAAATAAAATCACCCCTACAGAGACGAGCACATCCCTCAACTCCAGGTGGTTTCAGCCATATCGACGTTATTCATGGTAAACATTGAGGTTGAACTCGCGCCTGTGTGGAGGTGCTGTATCGTGATGAAAGCACCAGCACCCTTCACGTGTCTATATGTGTTTGTGTGCTATCAAAATGAATAAGAACCGCAGCTGCTGGCAGCAGCATCATCAAAGAAGCACATGACAACAAAACATTTCCATAAATCTGCTCTGGTCCTTTAAGACTCAGTCGAGGTGAGGAGACAAGCGAGGTTAGATGGACGTCTCTATACCACGAGCAAAAGTGATTGATCCATAGCAGATCACTGCCACGACGAAAATGAAGATGTTTGACTCCCAGCCGCAACAACAAAGCCACTGCGGACTGATGCACACATGTAGCCATAATAACAATGTGTGACTTCATGATAAACATAAAGGAGATTATTTACAATGTAGGCACAACATGTGAACCAATAGGACATGAGTAGTGCTGTTCAGGAGAAATCAACATACATGCGAATGTGTAAACACCAGCATGATAAAACCCACGCAAGGAAACACAGCCTGTGGCCAAACACTGCATGTTCCCATTGAGTCTATACATTTGCCTGTATACTGTAGCTCCCAGATAACATATGGATTTTTCATAACGCCTTTATGGGCTTGATGCAGATGACCATTTTATTGCCTCCAAACACTGTGGAGATATATGAAGCCTATTTGACTTGAGGCATGGTCAGGAGGCACCAGAGCATCAATAATTCATACAGGAAATCCACCACCACATGTGTGTGTGTGTGTGTGTGTGTGTGTGTGTGATTGTTTGAGTAAGAGCCAGCGATGGTTCATGTGTAATTGCACATGTATGACCAAACAACACCTGCCGAAACCCAGTTCTTGTTTTTCATATTTCAACCTCCATTTATTTGAACCAAAAAAGAGATCAGGGTTAAATCCACTAAACGTAAATACAAAAATAAGAGACTCAAATTGAAATCAATATGAATAATACAATTTACACATACATCCAGTGTTGTGGTTCAGGATGACAGCATTGTGACAATGACAGTAGTCTTGATATGGCCAAAGAGAAGCTTGAACAAGCCAGAAATGCTTAGGCATAGAACCTGGGACTGTCACAGGTCAGTGTTTTAGTAAGTGGCTTGGATCGGTGTTATGTTCAGTTCCGGTCTTAAAGCTAACAGTAAAAAAATAGAAGGGAGACTTTTCCATAGCCACCCCAGATCCTATCTTTCACCCCACCCCTCTACCCCCAATCTCACCGTCTGGTCTGCCGCAGCAGGTGCCCTATGCAGAGAAGGGGCCATTTCCATTATCCCGAGAAATTAAACGGAAAACCAAACCGAGCCTTGTGCCCTATACGCGCGGGGTGTATATGTGGTTTGTGCAGGGCAATGGGCATTTAGTAGAAATCGTGTCCCTCCCAGCACGAATTCTGATCTGAAGGGGCGTTGTCTGTTTAAATGGCCGCACTCTCTCAGTTGTCAACACTCTGCAATTAGATGGAAATTCCTCTGGGCGCATGTGATCCAAACGCAGCTCAGCTCGCAGGCAGCTGATCCATCCATCCGTCCATCCACCCACGACAAGAACAGACAGTCCAAAAGCCAACAGGTCCTTCCTTGCATGTGTGTGCGTCTGTGTGCTTATGTGCAAGTACGTTCATGTGTGCGCAAAACTGTGCGTCCGCGCGCGCTGGCGAAACGAGGCAGCTGGGGGAGAGAGAACGAAAGAGAGAGAGAGAGAGAGAGGGAGGAGGAGGGGGGAGGAGGAGGAGGAGAGGATATCAAACGGAATCCATGATCACTCCTTGCCCCCGTTAACCAAAGACAGCTCTTTAAGAATTCCACTTGCGTCCACTCGCCTTCTTTCCCGGATCATGTCCTCCAGGCTGCGAAAGACCAGAGTGTGCACCCCGCTGCCAATCAGGTGCACCTTGAGGAAATACTGCTGCTCCGCGGAGTGTGCCTCTCCCCCGGCTTTGAACTCCCGTTTCCCAAAGCGACACCAGGCTGCGAAACTTTCCGAGTTGGTCCAGCATATCTCCTCGCTGCTCAGGCCCAGGTGTCCCACTGCGTTCTGCATCACCAGGTCGGGAGGAAGCGGTCGGTACCGGTACCGATTGTTGACTATCCTCCCGTGGCGACCGTTGCTGATCTCAAGCAGGCTGTCCTTGCGGATCTCGCCCTTGTGCAGATGAATGACCCGGTCGTCCTGCTCGTAGATGGCCCAGTGAGGGGCTTGCGCTGTGGCCACCAGCTCCAGCAGGTCCCCTGGTTTGCACATAGTCAGCAAAGTTTTGGCCGAGTAAACATTCAAGTCCTCGTTCTCCCGCAGTTTGGAGAAGATGCATTCCTGGGAGCAGAACGCCGAGTACTCCACCTCGCTGACCGAGAACGGTCCCTCCTCGGCCGGACTGTGGTCTTTGGTGAAGCCGCAGTCAGAAGGAGTGCGGTCGTCCACCTCCTCCTCTTCGTCAGAGAAGAAGTAGGCGACGCCGACCCGAAGCTCGTCCTTCTCTAGCCCGGACGGATCCCCCGTGGGCAGCTCGCTGTAGTTGAGGTGGGTGATCCGATCCAGTTGATTTCCCATCAATGACCTGGCAAGGCAGAGGCATGGACTGCGGTGTCTGAAAGCACGGAGAGGGGGGGGAGGGAGATATGGAGAGATAGAGAGATGGGTTTCAAGTGTGAAAGGCAACGTCAAGCAAAAATATAGTCACTTTCACGGGGCGCCACACATTACGCGCAAACGCCTGGCTGCATTTAAATCCCTTTGGTCAATAGATAATAGAGTAGGCTAAGACAGCTCTCAGCACTTCCCTACTGTACACAAGAGCTCTATCTTGTATTTAGCCGGAACGAGTACACGAACACAATCAATGATCCTCAGCCCTTTGCTCACTTCACTCCCATTTGTCAATCATTAATCCCGGTGGAATGTAAAAGAGAGCCCACAGCTCCCACGCAGAGGAAGCAAGATAAAGGAAATGATTAAAAGTAGTGTGAGAACGGCAGCTGCTGCAGAGCGAACGCGTGAGGAGAGAGAGAAAGAGCCGTAAATAAAGCCACTGCTGTGTCTTTACGCACGGCGCAAAATGGAAAGAAACTTGAGGTAAAATGAAGATACCTGTGCGCTCCCTGGGCAAATGGTTAAATATCCGTGTTGTCCATTGGCACAGAGGGCTGCACTGTCCCCCCTGTACTGCTCCTTCCTCTTCTTGTCTCCTCTCCCTTTCTTCTCACACTTGTCTATCAAGCGTTACAACGTGCCAACCGGGTGCTCCGGCTGCCGTGCGTGCTAGAACTTCACTTCTTCCACCGCCAGCTCTTAATAAGTACCACGGAGAGCTCCGCCTCGGCCGGCGCGCTCCTCCTTCACGGGGTTTTACTGGAGCTCAGTCACGGCTCCATTACCGCCGAGCCAATGGAGGCCGCGGAGGAATACGCCAGTCATCCAGACGAGCCAATCCAGCGCGAGCAAGGGCGGCTGGCGGCGACAGGCGGCTGTTACCGTGGCATGGTTTTTGTTGTCAGAGAGAGCTGTGGAATTCTGTACATGATGCCCGGGGTCCGTATATGTAAGTTCAAGGCAACAGCCACCAGTGATGAGACACCAGCACATCTCAGGAGGAGCGTAATGTGAGAGAAGCTGCAGCTTTTTCTTTTTTTTTTTTTTTACTGCGCTCTGGTGTGACATAAACATTTATGCTGTCTGGAAAATGCTCCAAAAAACTGCAGCCTGTTCCACGTTGCTGCAGGACATGACAAATGTGTCCTTACCCTCCTGAATACACGCTCGGTTACTTGTTCAGTAATTTCCACACTGCATCATTTGTTCTCGCACATGTGCCACTGTGTGTGTGCGCGTGTGCGTGTGTGTGTGTGAGACAGAGACTGGAGGGCGGAGCTGCAGGCAGGTGTTTGTTTGCAAGTTATAAACAAAAGACAGGAGTCCACAGAGAGGTTAATACAAACTCTATCTTTTTTTCCCCGTTCTTTTTTCCATTTTTGCATTTATGTTGCGTGTGTAGGAGCAAAATATGACTGGAATGAAATGCATATCAAATTTCATCGAGTGAGTCACTTTTGCATGCATAATGTATTGTACTGGGCTTGAAAGATAAATGTGCATGCACTTATGTCATCCACACTCTGCTGCCATATCTGCCCAGAGCAGAGAGCCACCTTGCTGTTTAATATCTTAATATCTGACCCTCATATGGAAGTGAATGCTCCGTCTATATCTAGAGCTTTATTTATTTATTTTTTTGTGTGCCTTTTCCTTCTTTTTTTTTTTTTTTTTGGCAGCATCAAGATCTCCAAAAGCATGTCTCTGTTTTTCTCTCTCTCCCAGACGGTTGCAGATAGCACTTCTCCACTTACTGATATAGAACAGTCCCATGGTCTGCGTTTCCAGTGGTGACAGGCTGAGCGGATGGTGGCTTTTTCAGTAGGTGAGATGTGATTGTATAGATTTATCACCCTCACACACACACACATACACACAGCTCTGCATTTGGACAGCCTAAACCTTAACCATAACCAGTTAATGTCTAATGCTAACCTAACCTAACTTTAAAACATGTCTAAGCTTTAAAATGTAGTAATTTACATCATGGGGACTTCATTTTAGTCCCCATGATGTAACTGTGTAAACAGTTGTAAATCTTTAGTGGTAAATTAACTGCATGGTCTGGTTTGTGTGCATATAATAACACTGTGCACGTCTTACATATTTGTGCTGTTAATGAGTGTTGTTTTTTCTCGGACATATAGCGAGGGCCTCAACACGTTGGCTGTACCAGCAGATGGGACTTTTTGAGAAAAGTTTAGTTTTGACAAGGTCAGTGTTTATCCCGGAAGAGTAGAGGTAACAAATACAAGAGCATACACACACATGCCCGCACACCTACACACACACACACACCAAGAACAAACACAGACAATTATTATGTGCAGCGTACGTCGATCTCGCTGATCGCCTTTTAGTTGTGCACTTTGTGTGACCTAAACGATAAAGAAAGAGATAAAGATCCTTTATCCATCGCCATGGGGGGGTATCAGGAGTTATTTAGCTCTGTATAATTAATGTAGGCTTAAAATAAAGACAAATATGAAAATGTACAAGACACTCACATAAGGTTTATACTGTAAATATACTGCTAATATAGTAAACACACAAAGTATTATATAAGTGCATAACTGTAGTAATATACCATGCCCTGGTAGTGATAAAAATCAGTGTCTACTGATGTAACATAATGATAAGTAGCATCATAACACTGACATACTATAAAAACTGTCAGACAGAGCATGAGATATTTTTTTTAATGCTGCGTTTCCATTACTCCATAATATCGGCCGACGCTTACTTAGACACAGCACACAAGGTGTCAGCAGTGGGTTTAGCTGCTGTCTCCATGGGCATGTGGTCTGGCTACCTATAATGTACAATGGGCAGAAATGAGTTGCCTTTGTGGACGTTGCTTTTTCTGGACACAAATACACTCTGCTAGCTCTCTCTCCCTCTCTCTCACACACACACACACACACACCTAATCATATATGCAGCTGGTGTAATAATAAGGCAGAGTGCAGACAGTACTGGAATAAGTTCTGAGACAGGGTGATATTTCACAGCCCCAATAATTGGATATGTCTCTATTCCCTAATTACTAACTAAATCATACTGCAGCATCACGCCATGCAGATAAAACAGACAGACACATCAGTTGTTCACAAATCAGTCCATCGAACATCAGTCTCACGCTGACTGTCTCACCTGTAAACGCAAGCTTTTCCCGTCTCTGTACATTGTGGTAATGTGACAATGGTGTGTTTTTAGCCGGGAAGGACCAAGATCTCTTCTTCCAGGGAGCCCTTTATAGTTTTATTGTGTGTGTAAATAAGAGAAGCCTTTGTTATACTGTATATATGCTATATAAAAGCTGTGTTTTCTCAATAACAAACCCCCCCAGAGCCTCGTGAGACGTTATTGTCCATGTGTGTTTGATGACAAACTGATGATTGTTTTATGTCAGCGTGTTTCCTCGTAGCTCTGTCCTCCACTTTGTGTGGGATTGGATCCTCAAACTACCCGGCAACCAGGGTCCCATGAGCCTCAGGGGAAGAAGAGGGGGAGGGGGAGAGAAGACAAGACACTCCGGTGTTTCTAATTTGGATGCGGGAACCATTTTAAACTCAAGTTGCACATATTTTACAATGCTGCCAGTCAAGATTCTGTTAGTGACATCTACTGATGAAACTGCAAATTGTAACAACCGGAGGGAGGGCTCCTCCTCCACATAACGTCGTACTTTTTCATTTGCGCGTTCTGGTTTGCTTTGTTCGTTCGTGCTGCCGAAGAAACATGGCAATGCAAGACGGCCTCCTCTGCAAAGTGAAGCCCTTCATGCCTAAAGTACAATCGGAATCAATATTTAATTGAATCCAACCCATGGTAATTTGCCAAAACTTCTTATATGGACGGGATGTGTGTTTATAGGTCACATATTCAGGCCTTTAAAAAAATCTGTTTGTTTTTTTTTGTCTTCTTATGTGTTGTTGAGTCAAAGTTATGATTCATTTTATTTTGTGTTTTTAGCAGAGAAATAAAGTAGCAATAATTGTGCAGAAGTCACAAAATAGACTAAATGTCTATTTTTGTTCATAAAGACGAGCCAAGTGAACTTTGAACTGTGACATATTTCCATATTTCTCTAATTCAATCTGATTTTAAATATTTTGAATACTTTTTGCTCAGGTGTATTTATATAGTCAAATTTTTTTTTTCCATCAGATTACCTATAGGTTGTGCTGAAAAAAAAAAATATAAGGATGCTCTGTAGTGCACATTACTGTACATTTAAAAATAGCAATGCAAAAGAAAACAGCCAAAAGCCTCTGTGTGACATACTGTCGGGTAGTGTATATAATTTCTCCTAAATTCTACACACTGTGCACAATGTAGATGATGTGGATTACCGTCAAGTATGCACTGCCCACGCTTAAATCACATTCTGTCATTTGACAGACTGTGTGAGGTAAGTTTGAGCGTAAAGTGGTTTTGGACAAATGAAATTGTGCACCTACAGTCATCACCATTCAAATCCCCTGTGGTGTTCTTGAAGTGCTCTCTGTGTGTTCTCACACTGGAGGAGCCACCACAAAGGTTTCCACCGAGTGGGGAAAAAAAACGAATAGTGAAAATGTAAGTATGGCGCCATAAATGAAATTAGTGCCTGGGTACTGTGTTTTCCTGACTGCAGAGGAGTTGTTGGCTCTTAAGAGGAACAGCACTGTGATAAATTAAGTACAGATCCTCACAGACAGGGGCAGCAGCAACACTCTGTGTCTATATTATCATAATAATGATAATAATAATAATAATTATTATTATTATTTGCACGTCACCTATGTAAACTGGATTACAATTATTCTCAACAGACACTTCTGTACAATGTTTGAAGGAATGCAATTTATTTGCACCCATGGATATGTACAGTAATATTGCAGTGTGTGTGTGTTGCGATAAAAAAAAACTGTCTGGTAAATTATCTTTATATATTCACTCATTTGCAAGGATGTTTTACTCTTTTTTTTCCCCCAGCATAACATTAAAAAAAAAAGAAAAATAGAAAAACAGATGATGTTTTTGTCAAAAAACATTGTATGAAAGTAATTATATCCTCCAGCATGTCTTTTGTTGATGACTGTAATTGTAGGTACTTAGGTGCTGCATGTGGTAGCCATCAACATCAGCACCATATCTATAATCACAGTCAAGGCTTTGCCCCCGGGGGGGTTATTTCTTTAACTGAGCACAGTCTTTATCTGTGTTGGACAGAGGAGCAGTGGAGCTCAGTGCATTTGCGTGGATAAAAAAAACGATGTATTTAAAGCAATGCATAAAGTTGGTTGGTTGTTTGCTTGTTGTTGTTTTTATGACAACTGGCTTCATCATGTTGCATTACTTTAATCATCCATTACTTCTTCCCTTGGATCCCTTTAATGCTGCCATATGTCTATATCTATGTCGTCACTCTGACAGTATCCTTTAATGCTAAAAGTCTTGTTGATAATGCATCAGACAGGACTTGCACATTAATTATGCCACAAATAAAAAAAAAGGTTTGGTTAGAGCATCACCTGTTTGTATGGATTATGTTGGGTTTTAATATTATGTGTTGTTTTTGGTCATTTTACACTATGTTGTGTTATCTTATGTATGAATGAAAAGGGCCTCGTTTAACTGTCATTATGCCATAAATCGAAAATGGCTCTTCTAAAAGCATCATTTCTTTGGATCTTTTCCTGTAATTATGTCACACATAAAAAAAAGCCCTTGTTAGAGCGTCAGCTGTTTGTATGTGTTACACTGTTTTTTTTTCCGCGTTGTATTTGATAGTGTTACATAAAATCACACCATTCTGTTACATTTTGTTGCACTGCATTATGTTGATTATGCCATAAATGGAAAAGACCTTGTTAAAACATCACCTATTTCTATGTCTTATGTTGGGTTATATAAATAATGCCATGAATGGAAAAGACATTGATAGAGTCATGTTTCTTCAAGCTAGATGAGAGCTGTGGTGTAATGTAAAATTTCAATTTTATGTACTTTGTTATTTATATTTCTAACAACTTTTACTTTTACTCCACTACATTTCCCATCGCTTGTTACTACCAAATAAAGTCAGAAGAAGAAGCGTTTGGTAATGGTCTGTATTTATATAGAGCTTTTCTCATGATGAGCTGCTTTACACTATACATTTCACACATCTTTCATATTCATACGCTGCAACAGGGGGTGTAGTGTCTTGCTCAAGGACACATATAGACTAGTAGAGCCAGGAATTGAACCCACAACAATTTTCTTTTGATACTTAAGTACAGTAAATGTTGTATACTTTAAGACTTTTACTTAAGTAATATTAGAAAAAGTGACTTCAACTTCTACCAAAGTCATTTTCTGGTAAGATACTTGTACTTTTTACTACTTTCAGGTACTTTATGCAAGACTGGATGAGAGGCATTCGAGTTAGTGGATACTCCTCATATGATATTAATGGTAGACGATTGTTTTATGTTATGTTTTGGAGCATTCACAGGCATTTGAAGCATGCGTGCCTTAAGTTGCAGTATAGCTTTACTGTAAGATGATCCGTAAAGTCCCAACAGTTGAGCCTTTCACTGACTTAAAGACCCTGGTTCACTTCCAGACAGTTACATGTGGCATCGTGTTGCCACAAAACATCTTCCAAGTCAGCAGTGTAAGAAATTGGACAAGGTTGGTCATGGAATGTTTCTTCTGCCAGTGTGAAGAATGGAATTGGCAGAAATGTTTCTGTATCACAAGGAGTACCTCAGCCAATCCTCTCATTGTAAAACAGCTTCATCTGCTGTACTGTGTTTTGTCTTTGTGCAACAACGTCTGTGATTGTGTGATTGTGTTCTCGATGTGATTTATCCAAGACCAAGTTTTCTTTTCCTCTTCAGCAACATTCATTAATTTAGTCAGGCTGTTTACCAACAGGCGTCATTTTCCTGTGTCCTTAAAACACATTACATTTTGCTGAGCTCCTTTGCTTTTGTCTAGCACTGCTTCTTTCTTGTGAGCGTATACCGTATGTCCAGGTTTTGTATGTGTGATGTGTTTTGTTCCAACTTTGTCTGTTTCCCTCAGCGGAGCCTTATCAGCTCTGCTCAGACTGTGACTCATTCAGGAAGCCTTCGTGTGACACATCAGAAGACCACCAGAGCAGCTGTGAATGTTAACTTCTGCAGATTGAACTCCCCTCCATCTCCAACTTAATGCAGCTGCAGTATTCTCCTCTGAAAAGACTTGTACCTTTTACAGAGCCGTGTGTGTGTGGACTGCTGAACTATCAGTAGACTAGAGTTATGGTCTAGTTTGATCTGACATAGTTATGAATATAGTCGTGTGTGTGTGTGTGTGTCAGGTCAATGTGCTGCGTTGCCAGGAGGTTATATGTGCAGTGGCATCAATCAGGAAACATCTGCTCACCAACTCTGTGTTTTATTAACTGCTCTGAGTGTGACCTTTAATATTTGCCCTGCTTTTTAAATTCATTTCATTCTCTTATTCTCGGTCCAATGAAAATAAATGAGATACTTATTTCCAATTATTTCCCACAGTATGAAAATGAGATAAACAAACAAAGCCCTTCCAAGCCAGACAAATATAGATCTGAAGTGTCACTGGACCTTTGGGGTTCTCATTAAAAAATCCTGTTAATATAATTAAAGTTGCATCAATGATACAATCTAGCCTCCGAACAGAACCTTGTCAACATTGTTTCATGTAGCAGGCTTAATTTATCTATGAGGAGGATAGCTTTTTGGAATGCATAATGGATTTGCCCCTTAATGTTGTCGTTTATTTAGTGTTTCTGTTTTCTCTTTACAGGCTTTTAAACGCTATTTCCCAAAAGCCCTGGACGTGGATGTGGCTTAGCCAACGAGTCGAGGACACATCTATCAAGTTGACAGCACATATCAGAACTAAACAACTGCAAAATAATCATTATCAACATCATCATCATCATCATCATCACTGCCAGAGTTCTGGTCATCATATTAGAAAAAGGTTAGTGTGTTAAAGTAATTAAAGTTTTTTTTTATAAAATAGCATAAAAACAAAATAGCAAAGGTCAAAAAATGAAATTGAACCCAGAATGTAGCCTTTAGCACAGATGGCCTCCTTGGTTAGCCAAGTTAACTACACACCCAATTAGGCTACTTTAGCGTAAAGGTCAGCAACAACAATTGGATGCTTTCAATGGGAACCTGTGAGCACAAGGTTATGGCGTGTTTAATTTGTATTCAAATGGTTAAAGGGGACATATTATGCAAAATCAACTTTTTAACCATTTTAATACTTATATTTGGGACTCTGGAGGCCCTACCAGTCACCAAAGTGTGGAAAAAGAATACTTAGTCCTTTTTTCGTGGTCCCCCTTAGTGTAAGTATAGGCGATAAAACACTCGATGTTGAATTCCCTGCGCTTATGACGGCAGCATGCGCATTTCACCGCGAATGTTACCGCCCACCAGTAAGTTTACTTCGAGAGCTCCACCTTAGCTCCACCTTGTCCCTGCGAGAGTGCAGGCGAGGGAGGAAGAGCGGTATTATGTCAACACGGAGGGACAAGTGTGCTGTGACTATGTGAATACTGCTGCTAGGCAACAGCGAGACAGATGCTAATATTTAATGTCACCATTCAGTTAGCAACCCAGTAGGTGGATAATGTAAATTCAAAAGTGTTTGTCCACATACATTTACCTGGGAAGATAACATTTCTGGAAAAGTCAGCAGCTCATGAACTCGTGGTCTCATTTATTCTGAGTTTTGACCACACTGGAAATGAGAATCAAACCTTCCAGGAAATAATGTTATACCTGTGAATTCCCAACTTGGGCATTTTGTTTGTGCAACCTTGGACACACTGACCCAGTTTGCAAGGTGCTGATGCAACTGTTGGGAAATGTATCCTCTGATGTTTTGGCACCCTGAATAGAGGCACATAAAAATGAAAAAAATAACAAGTTGAAATCAAGAACGATGCCGTGATGTTGACATGCGGGAGTCATGCTCTTAAACAATTTCCTATTAGCACAAATCAAAGCCCTTTTTCACCACATATATTGTCATCTTAACAGAAACATTAACTCGAATTGCATTGTGATGAACTAACATGAACTAATTTGACAAACAGTATTATAGTGTTGTTGTTTTTTTTGTTTTTTTTTGCCACACCAAAATCATTTCAAATGTCATACTGACTTAGCTCCATTTCACTTTCTCTTCTCCCTCTTTCCCTTTTAATCTCTTATCCTTTATATTTATTCTTCATTAATTTCCCCTCTTCCACTTTATCTCTTCTCTCTGTGGTTGGTGTAATCCATTGGTATGCAGGGTTGGCTGATGTTTGCAGTGGAAGGATAAAGGGGTAATCAGTGCCAGTGTAGCAGCTCTTGTCCCAGAGCACAAATGTGCCAGCATCAGCAACACCACCAGACCATGCATGTATGTGTGTACTGTATGTGTGTATGTGTATGTGTATGTGTGTGTGTGTGTGTGTGTGTGTGTATGTAAGAGTAAAGGGGCAGTGTATCAGAGGTCAGACAAAGGTCACTTTCTGAGACACAAATGTTAAGCGACTGCTTTTTTTCCACCCCGCTGTGCACAGTGCCAGCTGTGCAATATGATCACAGACAATGATTAGTTTTCCTTTCAAGGGTCCTGTCTCATTTTTGACCACATTGAATCAATCAGGAAGAAAAATTGATTCTTGCTGAGATTATGCCATGCTCAGCTCGGTGGTAAATTTTGCTCGTACAACCTCGGACACACGAGTGTGTACGGTTCCTCTGATGCAACTATCATTCCTTTTACAAGGATGACTGGGTTTTTTTATGCGTAATGACACCAAATGTCTCTGCGTCAGAACACAAAATACCAGTGGTGATTGCTCTAAGACAGCAAGGGACGCTCTGCTTCCTCTAAAATGTCGTCAAATATGTACTGTTTTGTATTTACATTTCAAACATGCGCTAGAACGCGATTAGAATGTGTCACTAGTCTGTTCAGAATCAGCGTCTTACGTGATTTTTGTATACCCGTAGCAGCCCTTGCATTAAAACCACTTCAGCTCCAACCAATTCTGATGCCATTACATTTGTCCAGTCACCGGCGAGCTTACCGCAGTGAGATAAACCAATTCTGTGTCGTCCCATAGATAACAGTTGAAGCTCGCCGGTGACTGGACAAATGTAATGGCACTTCCATGGAAGCTCAGCTTCTCTCTGAGTCAATGGAGCGGTGGGAGCGCGCGCTGCATGATGATTGGAGAAACTGTCTGAAAGGTGGAACCACTTTTTGACTGACTGCGTTGCAGAAACATACACAACAGCTGAGCCTTATCTGCTTCAGTCCTGTGTGGATTTGGCGAAGGAAGTCTGAAGACAAATAGCGGGTCGTTGTGTGTTATTTGCTCGGTGACATAGACTATTTTCTTTTGTACCTATATGTCATTATCGCATTTCCTTGTTCTTGTTGTTCATTTGCAGAATTAATGTAAGAATTTATGTATAAATAACTGAAATGAGCTTCCCCCGTTTCGAAGACCAGCACCCTACAGTTTTATGACATCAGGAGGCAGCATGGGATCATGGGAATTGAAGTCTTGTTTGGTTTACGCTTTATGGGGCAAGCTTCAGCAGCAGAACGCACAGACATTGTTGGCAGTGAGTAGTCGGGATCCTTTTGTGATGTGAACAATAAAATGAAAAAAAAAAGATAACAGTCTACCTAACTAGTACTCGCTAATATTTCATAGGGAATTTACCTGGAAGATAGCACAGATGATGTCATCTGTGGCCTTAACCATGATCATCCGTTTTTCCATTTCTGGTATCTCAGTAATAAATCTCGTATCTCGTTTCTCAATCTATAAGTTGTTCAACTGAAACTGTTGACAAAAGATGTGGCTTATAGTTTAGTGTTGACAGACTGAGACAACACATTCATGGTGTTTCATTATTTATAAAGGAGGGAAAATACATGATTTCTCATAATATAATAATAAAAAAAAGGAATTCATGAGATCTCAATGCAGTATTACACACAGGCATTAGCATTTTTATTCACCGACACTTTGTTCATTTTACTGTGTTATTCAGTAACATCCCACTCTGAATTGGGCGTAAAAATTACCCAGCAGTTACATGTTAAAGTGGTTGTTTCTTCTTTTAAATAATTCTGCACGAAAAAAAAACCCTAGTTTGAGTCACGGATTTAAATTAGTTTTAATGTCTCAAAGGCTCCAAAGGGTGAATATTTTCAGCAGGTCTTAAAGGAAGTAACAGAGGAATGGACATTCATGAATTTAAATTACAAATGTGGGTTTTATTGTCAAATGATGGATGATAGTGTTTTGTTCATTAATATTTGGTGATACAGTAGCACACAGCCAGAATGATAGGGAAGAGATGTTTTTATCTGGATGCATGGACTGTGTTCACACCTCCACGTGGTTGTTTTTCTTTATTATTGACTTGCTGTGAATTTGACTGCTAGGACAGACACACTGGGGGCTTGTCTGTTATTATCAGGCACCCAGTGCAATTTCATTGTCAAGAGCTTTTATGTTTTGCTTTTTCCACCTGCTTAGACCATACCCAAGGTGCACAGCACACAGCTTATGTTTTATTGACGAGGGCATGCGGTTTGTGCTGTTGCCATGGATTTATAAAGAAATGTGCACGTGAACATGCATCGTTTATTAAAAACTATATGAAACCATGACATGGATAAGTCAATAAGTCAAAGTGATATGCAGTGTAGTATGTTTATGTTGTACTGGAAATAAAGAACACTGCATTTACAGTACATGACATCGTTGTATTATATGAATAATTGATGTTTTTCCATCTGTAGGCATCGTAAATGGCTTGTGTTTTTTCCCCATTCCCATCGCAAGCTAATATTTGGCATATGTTGCTTTTCACCGAGGAAAGTATTTTCAACAAAGACCACGGCTCTCCTTAAGCCAGTGCACCGCGGTAAACAAAAACATTATCTCCCCAATTTAATTTAATTTAATTTAAGGTACTGTGCATCTGCCTCTGTACCTCCTGTACAAGGACATGGAGTTACCCTTGATAGCATCCTATGTGGAAGACCTGCTGAAGATTGTACTCATCCTTAAATAATTGCACGGCTTTTGCGGGGAAGAAAATAAGATGATAATAATGGGATTGGCCGTGATGATGAATGCCGCCCACTACCAAATTCAATTATTCCATTTTTGCCAAAATTCAAAATCCTTGAAATCTGCTCTGCAGCCCCCCCCCCCCCCATGACTGAAAATAGTTAACTGACTATGAATGAAACGAAGTTTGAAAAAGTCTGTACTTGGGAATAACTAATTGCAATACTACAATATTCCACCAGTTACTGCCGACTGTGACTGCCTCGCGGCGTTCCCAGGCACCACATGGATAGCCATGGATGGTTCCCTTCCTCTGAATGTGACTGTGTTTGAGAGTGTGTGCGTGCGCGTGATTAAGCATGTGACTACCTCCTGTGTGGCCTGGTCCCTTGTCGAACACGCCAACCTAATCTGCTATCAAACAGCTTTGCAGACCTTTGCCTCTTACAATTGCTGCTCAGCCCTGATTAGTGTGTGTGGGTGAGAGGAGAAATGGAAGACAATAAGGCGTGATGTAGTGGGTTCAAATCACGGGCATGGTAGAACACTCCGGTTATGGATTGTAGGGCCTATAGACCATACACCGCATGTGTGCGCACATGCTGAAACCCATGCATGCCTGCACACACTAGCACACAGAAAATAAATAAAAAAGCACAGCTGTACCGGAGAGTTAACTACATTTCACTATAGTTACTTCTGCTGGGAACAATGCAATAATTTCCCTGGAGCCCCCTAGTGGCTCAGTTATAAGTCAGGAGCATAGACTGTATTTTCACAGCTGCACAGGCAGCATATTTAAGAGCCGAACTTGTGTTTGCCTGCGACCCTTAGTCTTAATCATGTCTTCAAGGCACACTTGTTACATATGCAATTTCCTGCATCCATGCTCTATTTCACTGGGGATTTGTGTTTTTTTACTCCACATAAAATGTGGACAGAGTGATTCCCAGCTCTTCAGATCAGCCAGAACAGAGTAAACCATTTTTACCCTTTTTTAAAAAAACAACAAAAAAAACCCCAAAAAACTAAAACATTAATTATGATTGCAAATGTAAAAATGAAAGGATCCATGTTGTGGAATTCAAGGAAATATTATATGGCGGCAGTATTTAAGTGAAATGTAGATGCTTCATTCCCAGCATTCGCTTTATGTTTAGTCCAGTGATGTTGATAATGTTTAGATATTTCTCATCATGAGAGCCCATACAACCAGACTCGCATTTGGTTGTCAAGACAAGAAAAAAAGCTCCTTAAAGTCGCAAACATTTCCATCTCTGATTCAAAAGACGTATTTGCACAAACAAACCGTAATGATATTTTACAATTGTTAACTCTCTCTCTGGTTGTCCCATTTACATCAATGTGTATTGTTTTTGCCACTTCTTTGCTACTAAGACCTGGTGAAGTTATTGCTGTTTCTGTTTCAATTCCTGTTTCCTTTTTTTCTATCACTTGGCCTGTCCAGTTTTTGCTGTCTGTCATCTTCTAATGGAATCACGGCTAGAGAGGTAAAGGTAAACATTATATGCTCAGATTGGAGGACACCTCCGTGATTGTGGACTCTTGCTGTGATGGTTCTGTCCCTGACAGGTTCTGTCCCTGTACTCTTTGGTGCTCGTTGATTAGGGGGGTCGTTGCAGCAGACACAAATTCAATCCTCTTTGCTTTGCTGTCTTCTCTCTCTCCCGCAGAATCTCTCGCAGAATCACAGAATAAACAAACAGCACAAACTTCAACCTTCCCCGAAGATCTCTCTCTCTCTCTCTCTCTCTCTCTCTCTCTCTCTCTCTCTCTCTCTCTCTCTCTCTCTCCTCAGTTAACCTCCAAAAGTAATCTCTGTAATCTTTACATGCTCATAAATCCTCACAGGTTTCCTGTATTTATTTTGAGATAATCTGGCATTTAGCAACATCCTTAAATAGCTTGATGTTCTCTGTTCCATTTTAGATGATAATAGTGTTATAAATACTGAATTACTTTATTATATTCAATGTTATTATTATTATTTCATTCAGATTATGAATCTTTTTGTAGGCAAGATGGAGGCACTATGGCGACACCTTAAGGGACAAGCTGAAGTAAATCTGAATATATACACATATATATTCAGATATCATATATATGTATATATATATATATATATATATATATATATATATATATATATACATATATATATACATGCTAACGTGTACATTTGCTGGGGTTTTAGAGAATGTTTAGTTTGGGTTAAATGGGGTCTGAGCCCAACATCAGTGCAATCAGTGCAGCAGCTCTTATGCATCTCCCTGTTTTTGTTAATTAGAAAGTCAGAGAGGAAGTGGTCTATAGTCACCTGTAAAGACCCACTCTGTACAAGCACAGAAAAAGAGAAAGAACCTTTCTTACAGTCGTTTTTCTTCTTGTTACATCTCAGGGCTGGACTTCAACTCAGCCGTCTCCTTCTCACAAAGAACACATTCCATATGTCAAATAAGAAGGGAAGAATGAAAACATTTCACAATGGCAATCCTTTAAAATATCTGCATCACTTCAGGAGAAAGTCTGGTATGCAGTAGCTCCTTTGAAATGTTGAACCATTAAATGTCCGGTACAATAGAGTCTATAAAGTTATGTATGTGTTTGCCTCACTCAAAGTTCCTTAGAGGGAAATCAGAAACAATAGGAACAGCCGGAGTCTTTTGAGCAAACAGATAACGTGAAGGAAGAATGATTTGTTGCCTCAAGATGTGGTTAAAAAAACAAAAACACTTACAAAACGTTTATTTTAAGCATACTGACACCTCAAGCCATTATCACGAAGGCAGCAGTAATTCAAAGCTGTGTTAAAAATCAGGGGAGTTCTTCTTTTTTAACAATACAAGTCAGAAAAGTGCAGACAGTAGCTTAAAGGAAGGTGTGAAATCCCTTGCCTCTTACAATAAGAGCTGCACTAGTACAGTACAGTACATGACCTTCAATTTACCATCATCATCATCATCATCATCATCATCCCATTCTGAGCCTCACATTGAATGAAGGTTGTGATATGTAGGCCAGAGAACAGACCCTCTCCCACAGAGCTGGAAGGTAAAAAAATGACTGCTCTGTCAGTTGGAGGTCAGACATGGCCTGCATGAATGGATATTGTTTATTTTTGAACATTTTTATTCCACACTCAGTTAGTGGGGGAGAGCGCTGCCCTCTACTCTCCCCTGGGCTTCATGTAGCCTGTTAAAATGCTGTAAGCCAAATGCGGACACACAAGAACTCTCACATGTACACACACATGTCTGCGCAGCATTCGGAGTGAGGACCCTCATGAACATGATGCATAGCCCCTGACCCTTACCTTAATCATCCCAACGAGGTGCCTACATCCTAAAACCCTAACCCTATAACCTGGGCTTAACTGTGAAAAAGCCCTTTAAATCAAAAATGTCCTCACTTCATATGGTTATTTTGGTCCTTACAAAGCAACAAAAACAAGATCACACACACACACACACACACACACACACACACACACACACTGCTCAGAGCATCCTCTGATTTCCCAGGTTATCTCCCTCCACAGAAAAACAGGTACAGGTGCGTCTGTGATGAAGTCTTGAGTGGCTTCCTCTTCTAGACCGGCTGTCCTTGGTCGGTCCCCAGTGTTATCTTGAAAAACAAATGTTTCCCTCTTTTCTTTCACCTTTACTGCACTTGTCCTGCTTTGCACCCCCATCATCTCCGGTCCCTCCTCCTCCTCCTGCTCCTTTTCCTCTCTTGACTCCTCATCACACACTTGGTTCTCCCCCTCTTTCTACATTTTGACCCGTCTCTCCTTGCATGCCTTCGTCCATACATTACTTCAAGCCTCGCATTCTATTACTTTTCCCCCTCTCTTTACGTCTGGCTGCTTCTTGACTCTGAATGCTTTCCTCCTGCTGACAATTTTAGTCAATAATCTCAGGATATACCATGTGCTAGGAATCTTAAACAGCCTGTCATTTTGTGCAGCTTGAGGAGGCCCAGTCTGGCTTCTCTTGTCCATTTCCCCTTCTATTTCTACTGTCTGTGAATGTGTAAAAAAAAAGAAAGAGAAAAATAAGTCACTGGCAATGTCATATAGTATCCTTCAATTTCTCTCTATTTTTTCCTTCATTCACTCTTTCTACCGCCATCAATCCCTCCCCATTCCTCTCACTTTGTGAAGGAGCCTTTGTTACATGTGTAAAAGGAGCAGAAGGAGAACTTGGCGGAATAAGAATTCAATCAGTGAATGCCACCAAAAAAAGCACAAAAGGTGAATGTCGACTTACCCAGACAATAAATCCCAGCTGTACGGAAAGACAGTGGCTTCTTTTTCAAAACACCCCTGTACTTTGTGGCGATGGTGTCATCTACATGCATGGTGAAGACATTAGCCGTCCTGCTGCTATACAAACAGCATTTCAATTACTCTTTTTATGTGAGTTAACTGTTCCGCTGGAGGTCAAACAACATCTGTGGTCAGAAACGAAATATTCAAAGTACACGTTCTCTCCTCACAGTCACCAGAAGCTCGGCCCTGTTGTCAGAAGCCGAGATAAGAGAAGGAACACTTTAACACTTTGAAGAAGTAATGCAACACTTTTGTTTTGCTTTAATTCCAGTATTGATCTGCTATTAGTATTTTAGTGTTTTTGTTTTTCAGTTTTGCTTTTAATTGATCACATCAGTATAAACACTGGGGCAAGCCTATGGTGCTTATATTGATGTACAATGCCAGACTTTGTAATCATTGCAAATAAAGGCTGATTCATTTCCCTTAGCTGTTCTTATGCAGATCACTACTTTCTAATTACTTTAGATTGTTAACTTTAAAAAAAAAGTTTTTGTGGTGACAGTCTGTTAGAAAGTGAAACAATTGTGTATATAATTGAGCTGGGGAAGTTTCTTTATCATTGGCCTTTTCTTTTATGTTGTCGTACTGTACCTCGGTGCACCCACAAACACACACAGAGCCTATTGAAAAATTCAGTTTTCGTGCTGTTTTTGTCTGTAGCGCCAATAGCAGTCAGTCATAGCTTGTCTCCGCCTGTGGACTCCACTTCACACAGAGGCTGCCATGTGCGATGAAAGCTCATGATGAATTCTATGGCACAGTTTTCTATTCACCTTTCAGTGCGACGGTGTGCGGAGCGTCTTTGTGCGAGTACAAGGCGGAAACACTGACAGGCTTTTCTGGACTTGCTGTAGGGTGTTTTTTTTGTTTGTTTTTTTCCCGCTCATGAATGTGTTTACACTGGAGTGCGTATGAATGGGATTGAACGAGCATGCTCGCATTTGAATGTTTAATATCTCACTGTTTTTTTTTTGCTCTCCCCCTTCTTCTTTACAGCCTACATCTTTTACATTGCCCCCCCCCCCCTCCTTCAGCCTCTTTTTCAGTATCCTATTTTCTTTTCTCTGTGATATTTCATCACCGTGTTTTGCCTGTCATGGGTTTTGCTGTGGTGCTGTCAGTTCAGCCAGACTGTGGCCCTGTGCTACTGTATGCATATGCAATTTCATTACTGATGCTCCCCACTGACAGCGAGTTCAGCTCTGTATGGCCCTCAGCGTCTTTCTAATATCCCAGGAGATATTGTCTTGTGTAGCAGTTGTGGTGTTGAATATGCGTGTGTGTGTGCGTGCTTACTTGCATCCCTTCATATATGACTGCTGCAATAGTAATTGTACAATCTGAACGGAGGGCTTTGTGCATTTTTTCTTTTTCCCGGCGCACAATTAATTCTTCTCATTACATGAAACGAATGCATTGGTTATAATGTATAATGTCCACTTTAAAAGCATACTATGACATGAATAGATTTCCCTTGCATACGAGCTATACTGTCCTTTTAATAATGGATACACATTTAAAAAAGAAAAAACACAATACAATCTGATGTCACGCAGTTTTGCATCTCTGTGTGAAAGATCAATTCTCATTTTTGTATTGCTGTAAATTTGCTGATAAACTCTTTTAATTGAGTCAATATACAGTATAGTCATTTGTCTCTAGGAAAGCATGTCGCCTGCTGAGCTTTGTTTGACGGTTTGAGCAGAGCATGAGAAACGGCCACTTCTCAGCTACAGTAAATGAAAACAGGAAAAAATGGCACCTGGCAAGGGACCATCTCTTTATACACAGACGGGTCATCACCTGCCATCATTTAAAATAAGCAAAGGTGTGGAAAGTAATCCAACTATGTATATATATACATATACATATATATGTATATATATATATATATATATATATATATATATATATATATATAAATATATATATATATATATATATATATATATATAAACTGAACAGTTTTGGCCGAAGCCACCCAGTCCCTTCGTCCTACAGAGACCTTGACTCTGTGATTGGTTTTCCTGGTTAGTAATTCTACAGGCTGTGCTTGTGTGCCCCGAGTTGAATAATTCAATTCGGACTCATATATCCTCTCCTTTCTTTCGCCCTGCCTTCTCATATTGTACTACACGCAGCTTGATCTTATACCTCTCTATGGGCAACGTATCGGCTTGAAGTGTATCAATAACGCGGTGCGTTGCTTTGCTTGTTGATTTTGCCCCGTTTAATCATCGTGTGTGCATTAACTCATATTATTATGCAATCAACTCTCAATTGAAGGACAACACTAAAGCTCGCGTTATCGGCGCGCGAGCACAGAGCAGCTGTTAAACAGGCCGCCCACCTATGAGGAACCTTTCTCTGCAAGAATCAGCACAAAGCAGGCTGGTGCTGATGCTGTGGGCCAGACAGACAGAGATAAACACACAGAATGGACACTGACAGTATTTGAAGTAGACTATGTCTAACAATCGACATGAATCAGTGATGAGAACTAAGTCCCATTTTAGCCACATGGGTGGAACAACTTTGATGATTCATTTATTAGGCACCATCATCGGTCCAGTGCTTTTGTTGATGGCAAATACTTTTCAAAACATCAGACATCACTGGCAAGGCGTGTATGGCTCAAAGCACCACTGCACCTATAAGCACAGGCTCACAGAGCAAAGAGGCAGTAAACTCATTTTAGTTTTTAACATAGACTGTATAAAAAGAAATATGGATGCAGTAGATGTTGTGAAGCCGTGAAATTTGCTATTTGACCGGCAACATGTCATTTATTGCTACTGGAAATGCACAGACGTCACAAGCAACCGGGCGCCTGTTGGATCATACCGCCCATTAATCTCACTCATACTGTATGTGCCATGCTAAATAGGTACATCCATCCATCCATCCATCTTCCACCACTTTATCCTTTATCCAATCCCCGCTGACATGGGGCGAAAGGCAGTTTACCGCCTGGGCTAAATAGGAACATAATTTACAAGATGTATTCATCATTAATTCATCATTTTCATTCGAACAAGACCTGAAAGCAGCAATTGAAAATGTTTACTGAAATTGTAAATTAGGTGAGAAGTAGCAGTCTCCATTCAGACTTCTTTTATACAATTAGCCGAGTCGCTCCCTGGTGGCTAACTGCTACTTCCTTCAAACCAGAAGGCTACAACCACGTTTACATCCATATACAGCCTCACAGAGCAGAGATGCTGGGGCTGTAAACTAGCTGTAATCTTATTTTCATTTCATGTTTGGCATCATAAAAGTATTTTGTCAGCTGGAGGTGGGCAACACCACAAAAAAAAAAATCGGTCTCAATCCGATGTAATATATACAAGGGAAATTAAAGGATAATCTCCATGTTGGCTGCTGCTGCTGCTGTTGCTGCTGTCCTCCTCCTCCTCCTCCTCCTCTCCTACATCTCCCTCTTCATTAACTACAGCGTTCCCTCACGGACCCTCTCTTGCTGCATCAGCTGCCACAGCAGCGCTGCTTGAGCCCTGGAAATATTTGAAATAAATGAATGAACTAATCGTACTGCTTGTACATGTTCACACTGTTCAGCTTCAGTGTGTGTGTGTTTGATTGAGTTTGTAGCTCCTTTGTTTTACTAATGCCTCTAGTCCAGACTCTTCAAGATGAGGCGTTTCATTTATTTTTATTTTTCAGAACTCATGTGGATTGAGGCAGCAAACGGTTCCACTTACGATTGGATAATAAACATAAGCGTCATAAAGATTCACAAGCTCTTGCTATTGAGTAACAGCTACAGGTGTCCAGGGAAAGAGAGAGAGAGTTGTTTTTATTTATTTATTTATTTAAAATAGGAAGCAAGGGTAGGATACAAGATTATAGCTAGTGGCTACTTTCCATCTTCAGTCCATTGACGATGTCAAATAACAAAAACAACAACAAATAAGACGTGAGACGAAACGAAAAGAGTTACCTAGTTGCCTAAAATAAAAGTTCTGAGTATTTAATGCTAAAGTGCGAGCTTCCGACACAACAAATCACCATACAAGCAATTACACATGACGGGTACATTGCTGGTGAGCTTTTACTCATTGCTTGAGGCTGTGTTTGATTAATGAATAGTTGTTGTACATTCTCTGATGTTTACCGGTATTTTATTCCAGGACTGTGTGCCGCCTCTGATGGACGTCACCATATAACTAAATTTGGTCTTTCGCCTGAGTACATTGCAGTGTCCTCTGGTTCTGGTGATTCAGCTATGTGTGTGTTTTTTTTTTTAAAATGTTATAAATATAGGTATTTAATGGTGGGGGCGCAGGTCCATTTAGCACTTTGTAGACGAGACAGGTGTCCAGAAAGAGGTTTTCTGTCCATGATTTTAATAGCTCTTTTAAAGAGAGGCCTGATGGGTTTTAATGTACTTGCTGTTGTGTCAGAGAGGAGAGAGAGGCTGCATGTGCACACCACGAGCGATTGAGACCAAGCAAAGAAGGAGGAGCTTTATAGCCGAGCATGAGTGAGGAAGTTAGACCACCTGGTTAACTCTTAAAAAACAATGTTTGTCACTTGAGTCAAGCGTTTGATGCGAGTAATGCAACATGACATATCATATTATTATAATTAATATCAGTACTATTAAGTTAGTTCTGAACAAAACTTAGTGTAGTATTTCAGGTTAGAGTAAAGTTTTTTTCCACCACAAAATCCAAGTTAAACTCACTCATTCTAAAGAGATGATTTCTTAAACTTAAAAAAACATAATAATTCTGACCCAGTGACTCCTCACTGTGCAAAATGATTTGTTAGATCTCAGTGTAAGTGTTTCACTGTTGTACATCCAGGTCCATTCATTAAATCAGTTTCCTCGCTGCCCTCATGTCAGCTTGGTTAAAATTGGCCCTGCATTCAAAATGCCCTCGCTTTATTCATCATCTAATTATAGAGGAAATGTTGTCCCTGTGTTAATAGTGCTTTTCATTAGCCTTGACACAGCTAATGTCTCAGCTAATTTTATTCAAGCTTTTCCCAGTGCTTTGTTGTCATTACCACTCCATCAACTAATGAGTCACTTCTGACCGGGCTTTTGCACTCATCCCATTGTAACCTGTTGAAAATGTGACACTGCTCTGTTCTGTAGCCATGACTGCAGATTTTAACTTTCCAATTTTATTATTTTATTTTTGCCACCCCAAGTCTTTCTTGGAGCCTCATAATTCTGCTCCCTCGGTGCACGGAATGATAATCTTGTGGCCTTCGGTTTGTTGGCGTCTTTGCCCTCAACTGCACAGAGAATTAAGAGCTGTTTTTCATTCTGTCCATAAAGTCATTGATGAGGATCTATTGAGCCGTCTGTACATCACCCTTCACCTGAGGATTGTCACTTCACTTAGTGGCTTTTTTTCTGGGGTTTGTATTTGCTTAGGGATCCACAATTGATGTCCTTCAAATGATATCCTATATTATGCACACACATGACATAATGATCCTACATGCTTTTATCTCATCTCGCCTCGCCTTGTTATAATAAGAAGTAGCTTGGCCGTCTGCAGACTGTCCAGAATTCGGCAGCTAGACTTTGAACTCACACCAGTTGTTCTTTTAAAGTCCTTGCGACTACTTTAGAGCATTACATGGTCAGGCTCCTTCGTACAGTGCTGATCTGCACCTAGTCTTTGGAATGCTTTACCACTTACATTGCGCTGCGTAACATGTGTCCACTAAAAAGCAGCTGAAGACCTGGCTTTTTAAACACACTTTTAGTTGAAAGAGGGTTTTAAAGGATTGTCTTGTGTTTATAATTTTATGCAGTGTAGTGTATATTTTTATTGTGAAGCTCTTTGTGTGCTTACTTACATGCATAGACACACACGTCGTGGTAGCCCTTTTAACTCGGGCTCCATGGGAAGAATCGTTATCCGTGAAATGTCTGTTTCTCACACAAGCGTCGCATGTGCAGACCACACTGTGTGTTTATAGGCCAGTACATGTTGCACCTATTAGCAGTAATTACGAGTGAGCGAGTGAGCGAGTGAGCAAAAGGCCCATTCATGTGTTACTCACACACCAATGAGCACAAACAGCAGAGCACAGTGATGTGGGGATCTCAGGGAGAATAGGCAGCTCTGTTTGTTCCGGTGACACACACACACACACACACACACACACACAACTGAAGTGCGCCTGTGTTTGACCTTCCTCCATCTGACAAAAATAGGTGAGAGTTAAGACGAGTCCTTGGGAGATGGAAAGGTAAGGACTGCGAGAGGATAACAGAGGATGTTAGAAAAACGGACATTTAAATATAGCCATGAATGGTTATACAGTTTATCAGTGTCGACCCAACAGCAAGGCAGAGTGAAGAACGCTTACATTCATTTCCACCGTGTGACAAAATGAGAATCCGCTGTGATAAAACATGATAAAACAGAAGCAAGAGCTGTCTGGGGAGGGGGGGGGGGGGGACCTTTAGGAGGCCCACGAAAACATCTCCTTGTAAAAAAACAAAAACAAAAAACAACAAGACAAAAGCGGAATTCAAGATGACAAGACAAAGACAATACTGCAGTGGATAACAGAATCTAACTGACAGCATGAAACAACGTGGTGGGGAATAACAAGATCTATGAAATGAGCATCAGTGAAATAAACAATAATTAAAGTATAGCCACAATGCAGAAAAATAGTGCGGATCCCGAGGGAGCATTGTGTGGTAATGAGTGGTGTATATATATATATATATATATATATATGGTGTGAGTGTGGGGAATGTTTTCAGTGTATGTTGTGACAAATTACAAACACCTCATCAAACTAAATACTGTCAAATGATATAAAGATGCACATGATTTAAATTCACACAATGAAAAAGTACAAAACCAGGGTTCAGCGTTTATAACAGAAATATGTAAGAAATGTGTCCAAATGTGTCTCTTGGTGCCCGTGTGTGTGTATGTGTGTGTGTGTGTGTGTGTGTGTGTGTGCTGCTTTCAAAGCAGCAGAAAATACTGGATTGAGCAAATTATTACAGGCAAACACTGACAACCAAGGTTTTTTAGTCCAGCACACTTTTGAGAACTGCGAGAGCATGTTTACCTGCAGAAAACACCCACACAAACAAAGTGGGAAACAAACCACAGAAGAAATATGTTTTTATTCTCTCTCGCAGGTGCCACAGTTGGTTTTCACTGGAGATGTGTTTATTTCAATGACACTGGCGAACATAGTTCACGACTACCTTGAAATTATCGTAGAGAATGCAGGGGAAGCTCTCGCACACAGCAGCCAGCATATCTATTCCCTAACAAAGACAATGACCTTCTGTGACAATATTTTTATTTATGTATTTTGGACTGCTTCTTTCAAACGCCTCAACTCACGCCTGGCTGTCGAACCAGACAATTGTATACATCTTTATACATTTCCCTTGTATATATATATATACATTTAAACATGTATTTAAATGAACCTTATTCAATTCCATATCTGTGTGAAGGCTTTTAGCATCAGTGAGAACATCACGAGTCTGTCTCACGGCTCAGTGAAAGCCACATTTGCAATCGGTGTCAAAGCGGCATCCAAAAATGCTGCAGGGGATCACCTCAAACTAATTCATTTCCTGTTCATTTTAAAATCTTAATAGTGTCGCTATAGAGTCAGAATAACGTTGTGCTTTTTAGATGCATGAAATGCCATGCCCGCCGTGACCTATACCACAATCACATACAACACAAGAAAATAACAGTTTTTTACATATATCATTTAAACAAGGTTGCACTGGCAGTGAAACATTGGACTCAATTCATTAATTAATGTAATTATTTGAAGACATAAAACCTATTTTTTGTATTTTTTGTTATTTCAGCTGCCAGATAATGTGTGATTATGATGGTCAGAAAAGTATGAAACGTCACATAGATGTCGATGTAGTAGAGGTCATAGATGTAGTTTTAGGAATGTTTTAACTAGAAAATGTGTTTCTGTCATTAATCAGTGATATCAAACGCAACTAGTTAGTAAAAAATTGAGTGTTCTTTGCGTGGAGAAAAATGTGTTCTATATGCAGAATGTATCGCCAAAGGAAGCAAGAAAGGTCTTGACAAGGGTTGTAGGGTAAGGAATGACGCACATGCACAGAAAGGCACGAGATGATAAGAACATAACAGATTCTTTAATAATAATCAGGGAGATTAAGGGGAAACATACAGTAAGTGTGCTGTTTACAACTATTACTGCTGTTTTTATTTAGTACCCATCTATGGTTCGTCTCCTTTAGGAATTGAATCTGCCTTTTTCCGTGTTTGATTGTCGGATACCTCCATCAGGGCCCACAAAGCCCTGAGCTGAACATAATGTAATGCTGGATCAGTGTGGTGATGGTGTGCGTGCACCGTAGGTATCGATAAACAGAAGACAGAAGAAAGGGTTTTGCCTGAGGACATGTGCATAATATGCAGCGGTGCTCATGTGTAAGGGCTGCACATGTGTATATAGGCTCTTGAGTATATATGAAAATATCATCTGGAAGGTCTGCTGCTTCCTCCTGTATGCCTATAAGTGTTTACACCAACCACTTGACTATTGTGCCAGAAGAATACAACTGCCCATTCTGTTTTCACCTTCCTTAGTATGCACGAGCGTGAACGCGCGCACAAATGCACATAAAGGTTGTTCCATATGCGCCGCAGATGCAACCTTAAGCACGGGGGGAGCAAGGCGAGAGGCAGATAATGGGGGTTGTTGATGAAGCGATAGAGTGGAGGATGAAGATAAGTTGGAAATGTCCGGTGAAACTGCGGGACGGGACAGTTAGAGGGGAGAGAGAGAGGAGATGTGTGCAGGAGAAGAGAATGCCCTCACCTTCATTCTCTCTCTAGTTAGGTAATGCTTCTTTATCTCCCCCCCGCCCCCCTCATCTGCAGTAAAAGAAAACCTGCAGCCTGTTTGCTTCTCATGTCCTCAGTGGCTGATGCTCATCCTACTGAAGCATTACATTAACTAAGGACTGTGTGTGTGTGTGTGTGTGTGTGTGTGAGTGAGAGAGAGAGAGAGACAGGGGTTTTTAAGTCAGATGGAGGATTTCCTCCTTCGTGGACACAGATCCAGGAACAGCTTTCCCTTAAATCAAATCCTTATTCTCCCCACTCAAGTTGAAGCAGAACCACAGATTTACAGTTGCTTCACCCTCAGTCTGGTCTGTGGGGAGCAGCTGAAACACACACTGAGAGAGACATGATTGTGTTACCTTTTCCATCTTTGATGATATTTTTCCCATGGTGGCCACACCGACTACACAATGCTTTTCTGTTATTTTGTGTGTGTGTGTGTAGCAGCTCAATGCCCATCACCGTGCTCTGTGCATATGGCATAAAGCAACTTGAGAAGGGCAAGATTTGCATCCTGCCACCGCGATTAGCATCTTCCACCCACATTAACCAATTAATGTCGATGATCAACAGATGCCCAGATTCACTGTAACACGCCGCAATACTGTATCATACTGTATCCATCTGTGCGTGTGTACACGCTGTCAATGTGTGCCACCGAACTTCCTCCATCTGTCTCTCTCTCTCTCTCATCTCATCTTTCTTCATGATCATCACACATCACACTCTCATATATAAAATATTTGACACCATTAAGACAGCCGTGTGTGCAGACATGGAAATGTGCATGTGCACGCGTGACCTCGTCATTTACATGATAATGCACACGTTCCTCCAGGAGACGTGGATCTCCCGGATGCCAGTGACACCCTTCTGCACGTCTGTGTGTGTGTGCGTGTGTGTGTTCATCTGTTGACTTTTTGTGTATTCCTGTGCGTGTTTCTGGGTAGCTGGTGTGATATATGAGGAGGCTGACCTTTGGGCACACTGGTACTAGATGAATAGTTCATTAGGGTGCCGAGGCATTCTCAAACAGCGGCCAGCGGGCTCTCTGAAGAGACCAATTAGGATTGATCATCAGCTCCTATTAGCGTTGTTATACTCTGACGTGTCGGGATTGCTTAATGAGAAGAGTCTCGGGAGAGACGAGGGGATAAATGAAAGGGAGATAACGCGTATCAGCCTCCGTTGGGGAGAGTTTCCCAAAGCTCTCTCTGTATGATTTTTATTGGGTCATATAAGGGCTGAGGGGATGGATTAGACTACTGATTCTCTTACTTCAGTCATTTCAGTGTACATGTCTGTGTACGCTGATTGACTATGGCAGGACCTTTGTATTCACTATACTTTAAATTTCCCTTTGAAATTCGATCTTAAATGATGTAAGTGTAGAAACCACTCGTCAGAACCATCAGCATTTCATTTCAAACACTTTATCTCTAAATGCTGCTGGGCGTAACTCACAAAAACATCCCCCCCCCCCAAAAAAATGCAAACATTTTAAAGTGTCATTTTTTGCTTCAACAGACAAAGTGCACCAGCTTTCACTTGGACTTTTTTTGTATGATTAAATCCAGAAAGCTAATATCCATCCAAGCCATGGTAATGCTCTAACAGCGAGTGACCTATGCAGAAAATGAATAGAAAGCGCTTGTATGTAACTCCTGAAAAGAACAGTATGAGTCACTTACAGCTCCACAGGGCAGTGGTACAGGCAGGCAAAGTAAAGAAAGAGACACATGGAATGAAAAGTTTGACCCACGTGAATAAACAGATCATCCCATTCTGAAGATGTCAGGCTCTCAACAACCCCCCTTATCCACACGACTTGACTCACTGATGACACTGCATTTCCCAGTGTCTTCGGAAAGACGGCAACAATTCAAACTCATGTTTTTGTGTTGTTGAGAATATCATAAAGACAGACAATAAGATGGAGCTTTCCCCCAATGATTAGTGTGATATTACATTTTACTATAGGCAGGTTTTTAAAGCACCGGCATGCCTTGCAGCTACGCTTGGATGATTTCGTTAGCAAGCTTGTGGCGAGAAATTCACAAGGTGTAAAAAAAAAATATAGAAAGTCCCTTTCAATGTTTTTCATGACAAAGGAAGAAAAATTGGAAGCACTAGCGCAGATGTGAGAGGTTTTCTATGATCGTACCATCACGAATAACACCCTTATCATTAATCACCAATTCTCAGTTTGCATGGCGGTGTGTGTGTGTGCAGAATTCCTGCTTCGAAAGGATTTTCTGATAAGGGTCTTCAGAGCTCTGCCTCCCCTCTGGCCTTCCTCTGCTGTCGTGTCGCTCATTTAACCCATAATACCTCGTCTCTGGTCAACCTTATGGTGATGGATCCAAGTGGCACGGCTTATCCCGGCATACCGGAGCAGCTCTTTGGATCATCACCCTCTGTGCCGCTAAAACCTGGAGATGAGAGTGCGTAGTGCAGAACCCTCACCAGAATTGAAACGTATTACTCCCTCCTGTGCTTTATTCTTTTTGTGAGCACTCCTTTGATCCTGAAGGATGACTTTGACACTTATTGACTTAAAAACTCTTGGTGTTTATGTCTTAAACACCGAGATTGGGTGTTGAAAACTGTGAAAGCTACTCTATTTTGATATTCACACTCCATGTTAAAATGTGGGTAAAAGGCATTTAGCAAGGTGTTACCCTCACAGGTAGTAAAAACAAATGTAGCCTGTTATGAGGAGAGCTGTGATTTGTCTTTTATTTCAGCTCTCCTCTCATGAAACAATCAATAAATGATGAGCCGCACTTGTTTTAAATAATTAACCGTGCTCTGTCACATTTGTATTTCACCTCTCACTTCTTTTTCTTCATGCTTGGGCTCTATTTGTATTCCGATCGCAAATGATCCAATTTATCCCGCCATTAGATTAGGCTTTAAACAAGTTTGAATTTATCACTCGTATTTCTTTTGTCACGCAGCGTTTGATTCGAGCGGGCTGGCAATCAGAGTAAAGCTCTGTGGCATTTCGACGGGATTGACCGCGTGACCCAAATAACACACACACACACACACACAGTGAGGCTGATGTGAAATTACAGTGACACCAAATTACATTAATAACTTGTTTCCTGTGAATCAAAGCATGTGAAGGTAATTTGAAACCACAGCAGTACACAGTGAACTCTGCCACTGAAGGATGAACATTTCTACAGAGAGGTAATTACAGAATGTAAACACAATCTCACAGATTATTAACATTTCAGATTGCCGGGGATTTGCATTCACATCGGTGCTCTAAAGATAATGTGATTGCTCATACGTGTGATTCAAACTTCGAGTTGTGTTATTATTCTAATGTCAGGCACTGTTTACACCATGATAATGTGAATTAGTCCAATTTGACATGTTTTATGTCATTTAATAAACATAATGACATATTTTATGTTCAGTAAGGTGTCTCCTCCACTTTATGGTTTACTAAGTGCGTGGTTAGGTCCAGTCCGGCACTGGTGTTAATGTGTCCGTGATTTTGCTGCTGGTGCAGAAGGAGAAACGTGCACCACAGCTATTGTGAGGAGAAAATGCCCACTGTCCACTCTCAATGTAAATCTATGCAACAATCAATGACTCAATGACATTATATTTGTATAGACAAACAGGATTCATCATTGTGTGTCTTTTTTGTAAAAAATGAATCATTAAATTCATTTTGAATCGATTGTGAGCGTGTAAAAAAAGAAACCCCTATGATATAGACTTTGTGTGTGTGCCATTCTGCCTATTACTCTATTACTAGAATTTTCATAACGTCAGCTGCACGTCCTGAAATAATATATAATATACAGTGAGGGCTTGCATTCTTAAATCTTCATGCCTCTTTAGACAGGTCACAGATATTAAATTTAGCAATAAAGCCACTCCATTATTTCTTGGCCCTTTCAGCTGGGTCACCTGGAGGTTTGCCTCTGGTTTCCAGACACAGAAAGAGACAGAGAGACAGACAGAGAGAGGGAGAGAGAGACAGAGAGTGAGAGAGTGAGAGAGAGAGAGAGAGACCCCAGTAACGATGAAAGAACCCTAATTAAATTTTCATATTAGTTACTTTTTAAATCCAGCTCTAGCCATAGGCCCTGGGTGGTACCTTGGATGTGAGCACTAATGTTTTTACTCTCTCCCTCACCACTGGCTATGATTTAATAACACCTTCCCCAGTGCTATGTCCAGCTTTTTCTTTTTTTATTAGGGAGCTTTAATTAGCCTCAAGTTTGAGCTCCTCTCTATCACTCCACGCTTCCCCTTCTCTGTGTCTTACAGCCAGAAGACTCTGTCACTCTTCTTCTCCGCCTCTTTTCTTTTCTCTTCTCTTCTCTTCTTCTTGTTTTTTCCTCCTCACACCCTATGGTGACTCGCTCATATAAGAAATAACATGTCCCTGCTGTGGGCCATTAGGGTCTGAGTTATGTCCGTGTGGCTGATGGTGGAGGTATAAACTATATTGTTTCATTCATCAGCTCATCAAGTCCCCTCATGATTTCATAGTTGACAGTCGCCAAGTCGATCCACTGTGTCCAAAGCATTTCACTACAACCCCTGGAGACTTTGGTGCAACCTTTGTTGCTTTTATTTCAAGTGCTTTACAAATAACTTAGATAATACATTAGAAATTACCAGCCCATGAAGGTCACAATACAGAGTTGCTGACTTGCACACACAATGTTAATATTGCTAGTTTGTATATTGCACCACAGTCTTTTGCCACCAGAACCAATTTTGCAACTGAGGAGTAACTTGTGGAGTCACTCACTCCACAGCTGCACTTCTATTCTATTCTATTCTATTCTATTCTATTCTATTCTATTCTATTCTATTCTATTCTATTCTATTCTTATCACAGTCGCTCTGCACGAGAGTAATGAGTAACAGAGGCACTGGTCTGTTTGTGGCATGGATATATTCACAAATAACCGTCTTCTGTTAGGAAACTATACATGAATGTCATGATTTGTTCAACTGTTGCACTTCACTTATTCCTGGATCTAAATGCAATAGCAGGAAGGTGGAGCATCTTAAACTTATTGGCATTCTGAGGCACTGGGAAACAAAAAAAAAAAAAGTCACATAATGCCACACTAATGCCATGCTGGTTGTAGAAACTCTAGGGAGTAAACACGGGAAGCAAACAGATGATCTGAAACATGGGGAACACACATAAATACACAAGGGAGATAATGAACGGAGCCTTTTTTGAGAAACTCACCATGGCAACACAAATAAATAAAGATTAGCATTTGAATTTTTTATTTTTTTTAACCCTGTGTTATGTCTGTCACTGTACGATTAAAAACACAGCAGCTGCTGTGAACTAATCAGTTGGGGAAAAATAACATTTTTTTCAACATATTTTACTAAACCACATTATTTATAGACTTCAAAATTCACTTCAAAAATAAATGAACCTCTGAAACCCTACTGGATGTCAGATTTAATTTTTAAATATAATTTATTCAACTACATATAAGTTGATAGTGACCATAGTTCAAACAGATAAGACATTTACCTGCACAAGGCGTTTCATATAGATGTGAAAGCTACACTTAAAGGAATACGTCACTGATTTGCATTTAGCTTTGTATTACAAGAATAGGGGTAGCTTTTTTGAAAAATTGTGTTGAGAAATATCTTCATTCTTTTCTGTGTTCCGTGCCCACCAGTGAAGTATTCCTTTAATTTAGTGCGACATATCACGTCTACCTGTGTCTATAATCTCACATGCACACATGTCATCAGCACAATACACCATACAATTATAGATACCTGGGTGTGTATCATGATGCTCTTGTAGTGGCAACCTGTTTGCCGCTCTTGCAGGACGTGAAGTTTCTGTACTCGCGCTACTCGTGAGGCAATAAACTCCAAAGAAAATCCATGAAGGAAACAAGGCAGACGTAAACGAAAGTGCAGCGATTTATTGTCACTCTGTAATCCACATGAACAAAAATAAAAGTCGTCAAGCAAAATGCTTGGTATAAGGTCTGTCACCTAAAACTAATTGACAGGAAAAAATGAGTTTTTTAATGCCTAAATGAGAGCTACGGTCAGAAAATTGTTGCTCCCGTCCTGCTGCAAAACTTAATTAGATGCAGAGATGCCGACAGGTGCCCACATGGCTCATTTACTGCAGTTTACTACAACAAGCTGTGCTTTACGGCAGTACCAGTTTGTGATAGCAGGACAAAATAAGAGCATAACAAAACTTATCTAACTGAATAAACATTATTGATTAATTATTATAAATTAAAGCAAAATAGGTTAAGCTCAAAAAATGCAAACATAAGCCTTATATTTTCTATGGCTCTAACAGCTCTATTTAAGCTGTTAAACACATACCTACATGCAGAACTCCACATCATGATCAGCACGTAGTGGCTGAACCAACTCTTTATTTATTCCTCAGCTCATCATAGAGAGAAGTTAAACATTATTATCTTTCTGGTTGAACTTATAGACCATTTACAAGTGTTTTTAGTCGCCTGGTTGCTTGAGAACGCTAATGGGTAATAACCACCAGGGGGCGACGCCGCTGAAGTCTGTTGGATTGGTGGAAAATGAGCCTCCTTCTCACTTCATTTACAACATCAGTAAACCAGTAAACACAGTTTATGTTTTGGGTCTTATTCTATAGCACATGATGTCAATTTAGTAAATTGTGTTCCCATTTAGAGGAAGTTAAATAATAAAATATGCCTGGACACCAGTGTGATTTGACAGCTGTTATCGTGCCTCACAAAGCCTGTAACTATCCCTAACCGTCCAATCGGGAGGCTTCATATTGTGAGGTCATGTCCACGTGGGTGACGTTGCTACTTGGCTGAACTTTTCCCCCCTTATGTCCATAATAAGCCCTTGTGTTCGAAATGTATCACATGGATTCCAGTTATTTCTGTGTCAAGTCCCCAGTGGTGCGATCTGAGAGGCGGAAAGTGAGAATGATCCCTTGCAGCAAATAACAGAATTAACAATCCCAGTGATCCGTCACATGAGCGCATATGCCCCTGCATCCTGGGCTGCCTCGTGGTTCAGCTGCTGTCCGCGCCGATACTTTGACAGAGTCATTTCATACCTGTCACATTGTACCATCCAGGCTTTGTCACACGTATGTTAAGCTTTAGTCTCCGTAGGAAGTATAAATTGAAACTGAAGGTTTGGTCAGCTCTGACACGTCTTAATTAGGTGCCGGGGAGGCGTCTGACGTCTGCTGTCAGAGCCGATTCACAAATTGGTCTGATTTTCATATGAACTCTCTTTAACCTGCACATGGAGCACATCACAGAAGAAAATAACGTCAAAATTAGACTCAAAAAACACACACATTTGACGCATCTTTAACTTGGTAGACGTGCGAGGAGTTTATGCCCGTGGACACTGAAATGAGGACGGTGAAGAGAGAAGACAACAAAAAACACTAACAGGCAGACAAGAAGACAGACAGGCAGTGAGCTCTGTCAACAGGCAGGCAGGTAGACTGAAAGAGACAGAGAGACATTCTCCTCAGGCGCTTGTTTTTACAACTCGGTTTGCTGAGATAGCACCTTTTTACACACCTCCAAGACATGGCTGTGCTGGAGAACGAGACTGTGTGTGTGTGTGTGTGTGTGGGTGTGTGTGTGTTTGCCTGCCTAAGCAGCTGCAGATTAGTGGAGGTAATGGCACCATACTGTGGTTATAGAGAGAGTAAATCTGTAAAGCACTGCAATATCCAAGTTGGAATGGAAAACAGGACGAGGCATTAAATGGCATCGTGGCTGCGTCTCCTGTAGCTATGAACACATGAACTGTGAGTAAGAAGACCGCCCCTTAAATTTATACACTGGATCTTTAAAATAAATGGGCGTGGCTACAAATGATACGGGTGGTGATTCGTGTAAAAATAAAAACCCAGCAGGTTCGGGGGATGTCAACTGAGCAGGTGGGCTCTAATGTGTCCCGAGCACAAAATGTAGCCACGTGCCCTCAAACCAACTCTGAATGTGTTTTTTTGTGATTGGATCTGAGGATGCATTTGGGGCTTGATACCAGGGTTATTCAAAATGTAGTTGGTGTATAGTGTTTTTGAAATGGCTAGTTATAGTTATATGGTAAATACATCAGCACAGATGACTTAATAACAGCTAAGTTGATTAAAAGAGGTAGAAAACGATATCCAACTTGGTTAGATACTCAAGGATGTGATACTGGTATCTTATCGGACACAAAAAAAGCCATCCATTTTCACATTTCACAAACCTTTAGGCGGGAGAAAGTTTCAGTGTGATCACTTGTTACGTGATAAATAACGCTCTAGTTCTCTTTCTGATTACCACTCACAGTAACTAGGCTTATTGGAGCAACCAAAGTACCAGGTTACTCTACTCTGCCTTGATTGGAATGATTATAGTCTGCAAATGAACACATATGCACTTGGGTACAGATTAACCCACACGCGCACACACATAAAGTGATTGCATCTGCTGGAAAACAATTTCTCCCTATAGAGGAGACACTTGGTGCTGGTGAAAGAATAGGGGAAAATTACTAGTCAAAGGCAGCAGCCTCAGACTTGCAGCATGTGAAAGGCTTTTGGTGTAATTTGAAATAATACTAATTTATAGCGAGTCTTGAGGACAGTGTGTATTATCCCACCACACTATTGTGCCTGGAGAACCCTCCACTAATCAGAATTTGAGCAAAGTGTTTGTCTGCCTGCTCAGACCTGGGGAGTAAAGGGCGAAAGCTATTTCAGCCCACACATGTGGCCCCTCAGCGCCATTTTAATGGTGGCTCCTTGAGGTGTTCTGAATCACTGTTGAGTAGGATGTTCATCAGACTTTGGAGTTAGTATAAAATTAAAGTTTTACTCAGTAAGCTCAGGGAAAGGAGAGGTTTTTTATGACAGACTCCACACCAGCATTTCTTTGGGGAAGGTGAATGCAAAAGACAGATAAGATTTACTGCATCAAAGCTAAATTTCTTTGGGGTTTTTTCTGTTCTGAACATAAAAAGGGATAATTTTTTCTCTCTTAGTTATGCAAGTCTGATCTAAGTAGGACTAAGACAATAATTCAGTTCTCTTATTGTCATGTAAACATGTCAGTCCGACTAAAATCGAGCTAGTCTTAGTCGGATTAATATACTTGGATAATGTGATTCATAATCCAAGTACTTCTGCATGTATACGCTTAGTCGGACTGGAGTCGGACATGGTGTTCTGCACATGAAAAATCGTAGCTTTAGGTAAAACAAAGGTAAACAATATATGTGAAATCTAAAGACATTACAATAGAAATTGTTTTACAGTTGTTGCACACAGGGATGAAAGTATACCTGGGATTCCTTGTGGAATCTTTCAGCATATTGATTTGGTTTTTCTGGCCCACAACTTTCCTGTTCGCTCAGCCATTTTAAGGGCATTTTGTGAGTATTCAGCCTATATAGTCTGTGTTTTATGTTACACACACACACACACACACACACACACACACACACACGTCTCACTCTCTTACTATTCAAACAGTTTCTGAGTTTTTTGTTGTGGCTCTTATCTGCAGCCACAGCATTGAGACAGCTTTAGAGGAGATTTTTGTGAAAAAGGAGAAGCGTATGGACTTATTTTTGAAGGACCTCTCCAGGCATTGATACTTTTGTCTGTGCAGACAGAAGACATAAAACAGGAGGGGAAATGGCTTATATCAGCTAAAGATGTCACTGAATTGAAAATGAAAGGCTAGAAATGTACTGAAATACATCTCATCCTGCGACTGGTCGTGCTTTTTTTGTCACTACTTTATTTCTATTACAGTTGAGCCTTATTGTCAAAACATACTTTATTCAATTATTAGTCAAATGAAATCCTTCTCCATCCCTTTCCCCCAATGAGGTCCAAACTCTGAATTCAGTCCATCCCTCCCTGCTTGTTTCTGACCATAATGGTTGCAGCTTTGGCCATTTTGACCTACTTTTAAACAATGACACATTCGCCCCTCGACTTTCGCTCTCACAGACACTGGTCTCAAAGAGCAAGGAAAACATTCTATGGGGGAGACTTGTTCCCCTGTGTCTGAGGTAACCTATTTAGTTCAATTGAAAGAAAGTTAAACATGTTGTGGACGAGCATCAGTGCAGTTTAAGTTTACTGAATCTAAGCCTTTAACATATTTGTTGGCAGCAACAACAGGAGGAAAATATAGAGGATTATTCACTGTAAAGCCCCATATTCTCAGTTCAGGGCAGAGGCTGAAAGCTGGCTTTAAGGATGTTTTCAAATTTATGACAAAATCAATAGCAGTGCATGGATCATATTTAGTGACCTCCGAACAGAAAGATGTGAGTAAACTGACGAGACCGCGCTCTCCTTTCTTCTAACTCCCACTGATAGCATTACATTTGTTGTCACGTAATCAAAAAACGATTTATTGTATTTTACAGTCATTTAAGAGGGGGAAAAAACAGCTTAATTACATTCAAGTTGTTTCTTCACGTACAATTTCTCACTGTGACTCTCATACTAAAGTTTTCCTGCCTTTTTTTATCTCCTGAAGGTTCAGTCACACTAAAAACACAGGGAACTATCTCATTTCAGTGGCAGGATTTTTTTAACTTTTGAATTTAAAAAAAAATATATAGCTTAATATCAGACTTAATGACTTGTAAAGCTCCGTAACTGTTGCAGTAAATTGAGTTTTATGGCGCTGAGAAAACAGCGGGAGAAGAGATAAGGTGCTGGAGGCCAGCGAGAAGATTTTTATCCCCTGCATTATCTCTGGTCACGTCGTCTGCATATCTCGCACTATAAAGAGGGATTTCTTTCCCTGTTCTAGCCACTGACAGTCTTGCTCGGTGTTCCAGATGGCACTGTTGGCCGACCACAGATCTGACAGCAGAGACGCAGGATTGTTCTCAGAAATCCTGTCAAAATGCAACTTTGATCAGACGTACAGAAGGCCTCTCATATGCTTACAGTACGGTGCCACACTGTGGGAGATACTTTGTTTATAACAGAACATCAATCCAACGGGGGAGGGGCTATTAATTCAACACATAATGTCTTAATACACTGACACATTTCTGATGACTGTGAGCAACCACCGTATCTGACAATATTGATCCGGGGATGTAGGGGTATAGGTGCTAGTGAGGACACCGCAGGCTAACACGAAACAGCATGAGATCACCTTTAAAAAAAAACAACACAAAAACAAGGAAAGACAACACATTTTTACAGTGCACACAACTGGTGAGGCCTGATACTCGGGAAGAAATGCAAGAGACTTGCAGATGTTTACTTTTTGTTGCGGGGATCATGTGCTGCACATTACTGATAACATAAGAGTCAAATGTGTTTTTCTCTCTGTCTGTTTATCAACAGTTATCATGTCTGCACAGCAGAGCCCGAGCAACTCAAGTGTGTTCGGCAAAAGGGGGAAATTAATAAGATACAGTAAACATTAAACATTCATTTCCTTCAGGGCATCTGCTACATTCTATTATTCATCTAAGAGCATGCCGTATGTAAATGAACTAATTCTACTTGACTGTGACATGAAAGATGAACACTTGTATCCCTCTCTGCCTTGTGTGTCGCTTAAATGAAGGATTTGAAATGAGACGTCGTGTATATTTGTAGTTTGTAGATATTGTACATGACTGTGTGTACTGAAGTACACTGCTTCCAAGTCCAAGTGACATTTGGGAATGGCTAATGTAGTATTTTGGAGCCAGCAAGCATGCATGTTATTTTAAAAGTATAGGCATTAGTGATGCGGTGATGCACTCCAGTGTGCATTGTGCCATTGGGTCTGATAGTGAAGATGCAGTAGAGCCGGGAAAAACAGTCAAAGACTTGCTCTTTTTTTTAGTCTTTGAGATATTTCACGTCCTTGTCCTAATGAGCAGTGTACTGTTTTATTTCGGTGGCCTTTTAATGATGCCATCTGTTTTACCTGTCTCTGACCATAGAGGATTTACAGAACTCTGACTGGATTTTAACTCACCTCGAACTGCTCGACTTCAGGTTACCATAAAGCACAGGAAATGTGCAACGCCTGTAATACGCCAGTCGGTTGTGACTCATTGCCTTTTGATGCACGAAGCTCTCCTCGCACAACAATTCCCATGATTCCATGCTGCTTCACGAGAAGCTCACTGAGGGACCACATGGCTGCAGAAATGACATAGTGTGCTTTGAATGTTTGACAAATCTTCTATTTGTTAACGTAAAACACCTTAAACAGAACAACGTGTGTGTGTGTCTACAGTTAGATTAGAAGAATTTGTAATTTCCTTTTCGTGAAGTGTTCATGTTTATGAGATTAAGTCGTTAGATTTGTCGCTAGTAGCTTTTTTTTTTTTTTATTAAAAAAAGTGGGTGGGGTCTGTAAAGTCGCTAAATATTCACACGGAAACAGTACGAAAGGTAAAACAAACAGACATCATTTCCCTTTCTTTCCCCTGGCTCGGTTCATTCTGTCTCCGTCTCTGTTAGTATATTTAATGTTTACAACGTCTCTACTCTTCTACTTTTAATGTAACGTTACAGCGCAACAGCATTATGTACTACTGCGCTTTGAGTCGTTTCAGGGGGGTTCTGTGTGGACGGAGATATTTCCTGAAACGATGCAATGATTTGCGAGGAACTTTTTGAAAGCGGCAAAGAAAAAGATCATTTACTAAAAGCACCTAATCCAGAATCCATGTCATGCATCATTCTGGCAGTAATTACATATCTTCTAAAAATGTGTCTTGGTTACAGCTGTTTTACAGCTAAAGTTATATTATATGTTTGGGTCCCTGCACTGATATATATTCGGGGGGGATCCAATCCCTCCAGTAATATAGGCCAGGGTGTTTCAATCCCCTCAGCTCTAGGCGTTGAAGCCACGGGCCCGGCAGGGAACACATGCACCAAAAATACATCCTGCAGCTTGTGAAAGCCTAACACCAAATCTTACTGTTATCCCCAGCCGAGATTGCAGGAGAGCAATGACCCTGCGAAGGGTGCAGCAAGAAATACTGGAGAGAGGAGAAAAAAAAGGATAGACATTTTGCCTCTGGCTGTTTATAATGTTCTTTTAATCTAAAGCCGTCTGTGTCTTCACCAGATGCAAACATTTATCTGCTTGTATGGAGATCCACTTAAGTGGCTCATCTCACGCTGCAACATTGGGCACACTTCCACCGCCATGTGCCCTGTCATTGTACCTGGCAGCACATCCACTCACACCATTTACATTTCAAAGTCAAACACACACACACACACTTACGCACATTGTCACCATCTGGTATTTCTGATTTCTCTCACAACCTCCGTAGAGTGAAGCCTACATGGTGTTAGCAATGGTGGGGTATAGGCTTCCTAATAAGAGAGATGTTTTTTTGCATCTTTTGTTTTCCCTTAAGATGAAGTGTGGTTTTTGTGTGTACATGTGTGTTTAAGCACTTGTTTATACAGACAGTTTGCACACATCCAGCTGCGCATGTCACCAGCTCTTTCCTGCGTGTTCTGTATATGCACATGGGTGTTCAGCAGATCTACTATGTGTGTGTGTGTGTGTGTGTGTAAGCGCCTGTTTGTTTGTTGACTTGGGCTGTGGCATTGAGGAAGCCTTATCTGTCATGTTCAGAGAGGTCGCTCACACAGGAGATAGAGCTTTCAGCCGGAAGCATGTGCATTGCTGAGAAGACCTCTGACACACACCTACAGCTCTGGCTCAGGCAGCGAAAGAATTAACTGAAGGCAGATGTTGAGAAAATTCAGAGAAGCCAATTTCAATCTGAGTTGGAAGGGTGTGCGTGCGTGTGTCATCTCTGTAATGTATGAATCTAATGTACGTTGTTTTCTGGCTAATGCATTTGAATGTATGTTGTCTCAGTTTATTAGATTTCATTTATGACCACTCGTCCATCAGTGTGCCCTCCAGAGGTGGCGTGTGCATAAGTTACCGTGCGACATGTCATCATGCATGTGCCTGTGCGGGTATGTTTATGTTTGTGTGCACGTCTGGAGCATCCATAAGGCTGAATGTGAGTCAGGGGTTAATGTGCTCTCCCCTGGGCAGATGAAGCAGCTCTCACTCTCTATTAAACTGTCCTTTGTGTGGGAGAAGATGAGTCTCATTATATCAGAATCCCCAGCTAATGACCTCTAATCCCTCCAGAGTGAGGCAAAAAGCAAGAGAGAGGAAGTTGGGTCGAGGAAGCAAAGCTCTGAAATGTAAAGAAAGATGGATTGAGAGTTGGAGAAGGACGGAAGGAAGAGGGGAAATACTTTGACTAGAAGCTATCATTATTGTCCTAATGTTTAGCTGCCGCCATTGACCTCTGCTGCTCCTCTTGCACTTCTTACCCTCTCTGTTTCAATTGCAGCCACACACACACACACACTCAAACACACACCTCCCATTCTCTCTCCTTCATTCCATCATGCAGTGATCGTTGTAAGGGAAACGGACTGTGAATGCATTAGTGTCATCATCATCACCGGGGACACAAGGCTTCATCTGTCATCATCCTGCGACAGTGAGGGCATTTCTCCACGGGGCGGGCTATTATTCTCCATTAGCCATCTCACACACACACACTGAGTCTAGTAATGATGAGGTACATCGGGGGGCGTTCTCACTTTCCAGAAGCTGATACATTATGTTTTTTTCATCACTGTCTGGTTAAAAATGTATAAATCAATTTCCCTCCCAAAATTCTGCATCATCGACCAGAATCCTAAGGATATTTTTTTTTTTTTACCGGGCTGCTGCTTCATCTGATCCAGAATAAAATGAAATCGTCTTCTTCCAGCCTACATGGTTACAGTTATCACAGATGAAAAACACACACACACACACACATTATGATGAGGGAATGATGGGAGATAAAGGTGGTGGTGGTGGGGGGAGATGAGAGTGTGAAGATGGCAGAGTGAAACTGAGATTTTCCAGCTACTGTTATGATCAATATTTCTCTATTTTTCATTCTATTAGATTCACTCTAAAACAATCTTCTGTTAGACCTCACACAGCCTGGCATAAAACTTCTCTCTCACTCGGGTTTAATTGTCGTTGTCTAACAGAGTGAAATCCCTGTCATTAGTTACAGTGATAGTTAGTTATTATTACTAGCCGTAAAAATGTGAATCTATGAAAAAAATGCTTTAAAAAAACAGGCTACAGTTCAAATGCCTGCTTAGGTGACAGGTCATTATTAAATGCCATCTGCAAAATGAATGTCTAAAGCATTTTGCGGTTACAAACCATTCATGTGTGTAATCACAAGGAAAATGGAGTCTTGATAATATTTTTCACAGGTTCATAGGAAAAAGTACCCACTGAAATCTGGAGGTGGAAAGTAATGAATTACATTAACTCATGGACTGTAATTGAGTAGTTTTTTTTGTGTAATTTTTCAAATTTGGAAATACTGTATGTTTAAAATCATATCTGTTACTGAGTAATTTTTTTATTTTTTTTTTTATCAAAATAGTGGTACCTGAACAGAATATTTCAGTACTCTTTCCACCTCTGCTGAAATCCCGGAAAGTGATTTTTCTTTTTTACCCACCAACAATATAGCACTCCCCTACATGCCCGAGCTCCCCCAGTCAAGCCCCTACTATACTGCTGTATTTAATGTTATTGTATTTAAAAGTATTTAAGTATTTAGTTCATTGTGTGTCCAGATTGTATATCTTAATTTGTTTCCTAATTAATTCATCTATCTATTTATTACCAGTCTTTTCAACTATAATGCTGACTTAAATAGTAAGTAGTAGTCTTGATGACCACCCATGTGTGCAGACAGGAAAAGATTCCTGTGTATGGCAATAATTACAACTAGAGCAGCAGGAGTGTCCTTATATCCCACTCTGAGTTGAAAATAAAACATACAACAAGGAATTCATGCATATTCAGTTAGGGGAGTTAAGTCAATGTCATTAAACAAAGAGGAGTTTGGTCATCTTGAGAAATCAATAACAAAGACGTGTAGAAATAGATCTTATTATTTCCTGTACGACTACGTCTTCCAGCCAACCCTGCAGCCTAAAACTGGCTCTGACCCCTTGTCCTATTCTCTCTGTGAGCCTTTCCTTTATTGGCATCAACAGACCTTTCATGACAAGTGTCTGCTAGCGTCGTACAGCAACCAGTTTCCTCATGTGTTGCAGCTGTTTCGTCTTGCATCAGCTGTCACGACCCTTGGGGGGAACCTTGTTATAGCACTGACACTCAAATATCACAGGACCTCAAACAGTCCAAAAGTGAAGATTACATCGTGCAGCATGACATGACAGTAAAAGAGTCTGAAAGGCAGCACTTACTAGCTACAGGCACAACACACTTACCAATACATAAGCCACCCGCCCTCAGAGATTAGTCCCACACAGGGAGACACAAAGTGGGCACTGACTTCAAGGACCCATGACAATTTATTTTGGGATATTTCTGGAATGAATCGCTTTTTATGAATCGTAAAGGTTTCTGAAACACACCATGTGACCTTGGTCATTTGGTGTTTAGTCGTATGAAGAACGTTTGAACTGGTTCGGGTGAAATTACAAATGTCCTCCAACTTAGTTTCAGCCTTTCTAGTGGCGTGTGTGCCGGGATGTTTTTTTTACTCACCAATTTGGACGAGGTAAATATGCAATTCAATCCAATACAATTTCATTTCGTCATATCACAACATCCATTATCTTCTGCTTAAAGCACTGCTGTGACTACTACCAGCTACTATCATGGTTACACCCATAGCCTTACAAAAGTATTATTTTCACATAATTATATGTAAAGAAAATGATATATCTGAATGTCACATTTCTGTATTTAATTAAAAAATTTAAATCAAATTAATAAAAAACATTTAGCTCATACTTAAACAGTGTTCCACACACACATCTGATCTAATATGAGTTTAAGTAGTAGTTTCTCACCAGGAAAGTTGCCCTCAGTTGTGTTTCCTTGTATTCTTTGAACGACGAGTCGCACATGTGTGAGTACCAGCAGACTTCCTCATATAACCTCAAGCACGTTTCCACGGTAACGGTTGTCTTTGTTGTCTCCTTTGACCAAAACAAGAATGCGCCACCAACTAGACTGGAAAGTGTTGCACGTAGCATGCGCAGTCAGAGCTTACTGTACACACAGAATCAAACTGTCATGCAAGGATTTTTCTATGTTAAGGTCCAATGCGAGAATGGGCGGATGATGACATTCACATCACATGACCCCTAGTGGACACGGAACGTATGGCTGGACCCTTAGAATCATCTCCAGTGCAGCATATTACCATTTTGAATGAATATAACATTCACAACAAGGACAATATTCAAGAGCATAATCATGGGACGATACTTGCTTCAGAAGATTCATTTTTATTTATTTAAGTAATGAACACAGGGGTAACACTCGGTTGTAGCATGTATCCCTTAGGAAACGCAGTGGTAAATAAGCATTACTTAACCACTATTAGTTGATGAAACCATGTTTACACTTTACAATAAGGGTCCAAAAAGCATTCAGTAATGATTAACTATGGTTAATTAATGCTTATGAGGCACTTATTAAGGGTTAGGTCAGGTCTCATAGACACAGTTTACCTCTTTAAGTCCTGCTTTGTTTTGTCATGCCATCTTCCATGAAGGTAGAACAGAAAAACAACTAAAAATACACACAGATTTGAGGGGGGAAGTCACACTCATTGTGATATGTAAGGATTTTATTGAGAGTTCTCTTTGTGTATGGGAGGGTTTAAAGAAGAACAAACGAAAGGACCTAAAACAACTGGAGAGCCATTAAGCAAATGTTTACCATGACCGAGAAAGGGTAGAGAGGGAACACTAGGAAGAAAAAGTTTGTGTCTGTGGGTGGGTGAGCAAAAAAGTGGTGGATGAAAAGAAAGAGGCAGCATTGAGTGAAATGGTGTTTGCGAGGAGCTTTTGCACAGTATTGATCTGTTGACACAATGATCACTTTGATTTAGTGTCGCTCTATTCAACCAGATTCCGCGATTTAATTGGGAGCATTGAACTGATAGAATGTGACATCATGGATCAGAGCATCCCTCCTCTGTCAGATTCCTCCTTCCTTTGCAAAGCAGCCGGTTGAGTCTGCCATGCTCCATTCAGTTTAGTTCAACAGCCGTTCTCAAAACAACCAAGCCATCATTAAATCTGCAAGGTGCATCCAGGGCAAAGTAAGAGTCAGTCAGATTGGCTCTTTTGAACTTATCAAGTGAGAAGTTGGGACTGTGATACTCTTGTCAGAAATAGTGTTTTAGGTGTGTAATGAAACTTTTTTTTTTTGGATAACTGACTTTATAGTTCATCTTTTTAGCTTCCCTTCACCTTTCACAGAGGAGAAAGCTTCAATATACTCAGAATGAGAGTGTGGCACCTTATAACAGCGGCCATCATTTACAAGGTCTGTTTCTGGGGCTTCTTATTGTCACTCAAATGTCCTAATCTTCTGTGGATGCAGTGACCTGTGCGAGAAATCTAGTGGTCTGAGACCAAAGTGGACGGACAGATGGATGGACGTGCACAAGGATGCGTGAAAGAAGGTGCCCTGAAAATTGGATTTCTCTTGCCTCTGCCTCTTAGACGAGGGAGGCTAAAAACAACATGAAAATAGAGGGGAGTCCAAGAGTGAAGAGGGAGCAGTGATGGAGGGTTATCGCCAGGGGCCCTGTCAGAAAGCCCAGCATTTTGGAGTGGAACTTTTTTTTCCCTTTTCTGAAATTCCACACCCCATTACCTCCCCATGGTTATACCTACCTGTAACCGCAAAAGTGGAGGGGTGGCTTCACACAAACACACACACACACACACACACACACACACACAGACAAACCTTTCTCTTGAGACAAGCTGTAACAACGAGGCGGGACAGTAGAGATGAGGTCCCGGTCCACCACACGCAGGGCGCAGACGGAGCAACTCAAGTGAGTGAGAGAGGGAAAGAGGGATGGAAGGAGGAGGAAGAGAGGGAAGGGAATGGAATGCACTACTCATGATAAACTCATCTATCCTCATTATTGTAATAACCCGCCTGCCACGCACCAACGCAGCCTCTCTCTTTTCCCCTATCGCTGTCTCTCACATTGGTCTCGTCTCTCCTTCACTTACACACACACACACACACAAAAAGTGTCAGCAATACATTTTCAGATAGATGTTTCCAAGCACGCACAAAATACTGGAGTCCAGTTTCAAACATGGCCCTCTGCTATCAGTGCAAACGGCCTAATCATGCACTTCTATCAGTTTGAAGATTTTCCACATCAACACTTCTGCTGCTATGAATGAATGTGTCCTGTGTCTTCCACACTATGAGATATCCCTGCTCTGTCTGCATCCACGACAAGAGGAGAGGGAACCACAGGTGGAACACACACACACACACACAGTCTGGTTTACATGACTTTACAGGACATTGCTTTGGCTTACATTCATTTCCTGGAGACTTACTCAAATCTGAACTACAGTTACTACTACAATTTTAACCTAATCCTCATCTCAGCGTAACCTTAAAACAAGTCTTTACCTTAAAATATAGTCATTTACGTAATGGGGACCTGCTTTTTGGCCCCATAATGTGACTGTGTAAGCAGATGTAGGTCCCCACAACATTAGTAATACCTGGACCACACATACACAGGTTTGCAGGACACAGCAATGATTGTTTGGACAGCCTAAACAAAGGTTTATCGCTAACCTAACACTAACACTAACCTTAACCGAACCAGATTTCAGCCCTTAAACTTTACCAGTTCCTTAGAAAGGAGGTTCTGTCTCATTAGGACCAGATTTTGGTCTCCATGAGGACTACTGTTCTGACAAGGTCAGTGAAAAGGTCAGAGAGAGATAAAAAATAGAGATGGAGCCAGTGCCAGGAGAGATGATAGATGGAGAATAATGACTTTTTCCCCTTCTAACACATCTCCATTACCTGTGCCAAGAAGAAAACACCGGCACGAAAACAAGGACAAGACAGAAATGAGCCTGAGCCATGTAATAGAAATCATGTACACAAACAGAAAAAAAACATGTTCAAAACTAAAAACCATCTTGGTTGAATCAAACAAAAGGGAAGGAAAGCAAGAAAGCACACACTTCAAATGTTTATTTTTTGTAAGCAGTATTGTAAGTACTGTGCATGCAGACCATTCTTGAATGCTCTACTGGTTTTAGGTATTTCGATGCCAACTTTGACAACATCCATTTGTTTGTCTTCGGCTGTACTGCCTTTCTTGCGTGACATGCTGTAAATTTCCGGTGAAATAGTAAAAGAAATGAACGTTTTGTGCCAATCCTGTCACAAACATTGGAAGCTAATGGGTCCGGCAGCGGTTGTTTGTGCACGTTTTTTGAAGCTAAGTGGTTTGTCAGGGTCTGAGAGCAGTCGAGAGAGAACATTTTTGAAGAAAAGTTTTGTACAGCGCGAGATTGAGAAAGAGACAGAGAGTGAGTGCAGACACACCCTGTCGAGCCGGTTGGTGATCTCTCTGCTGGGGGTAACTGTCAGTCTGACAGCTGGTATAGATCCAATCCAGCCCCACTCCATCTGGCAGCTTTAGTAATTGTTCATATACAAGTGGTGCCGTCCAGGTAAAACAAGGTGTGCATGTATACGTGCATGTGTGCACTGAAGGTCGGACTTTGGATGGTTGTGCAGAGCACACGGAGGGCCAGCGGGGCGGCTGCCCTCTGGCATCAACGGTGCCAGGTGTTGAAAATAACCTGCTGTGTTTTGCACACGCCGTACACAAGCACTCTTATTTAGGCAAAGATAAGTGACAGCCTTTTCTTAGTAATAAACCCTGTGGAGTGTGGAGTTACAGACCAGCAGCACTAAGTGTAAAGACACACTACTCCTCCTGGCTCTTATTATTTTGATGTCTCTCTTTACGTTAGCAGGCAAGAATCAGCATATTGTGGTAGAAATGAAAACTGTTTTAAACAGTGGAAGTTTTCTTTCCCCCAGGTGTTGTAAAATGATGTATAATTCATTTTTGCTGCTTGGAGTACACTGGTATAAATTTACAAATTTATTCAGCCCAGTAGGAGAAAAGTTTTTTGGACTTTGCTAATGAGGCTGCTCCTCAAATCATGGACGGGAAAAAAAACACACACACAATCACAAATGTGACTTATTGCAGCAGAAATTAAAAGGCTGACGTAGAAGTAATCGTTACCCAATCAAAGTCATTTGATGAGGCGAAGAAAGACGGCAAGGGAGCGCGTGTCGAGTCCAGACCTTTCTTTAGAACCCAGACTACCAAAGAATGGCACCCAGAGTTACTACAAGACTTTCTCAGGAGGAGGGCGAGGAAGGTTTTACAGAGATAAGAACATAAATCCTGCTGTAACATAAAAGAAAGAAGAAAAAAAAACAAAAGAAAAAGTTGCCGCTACATAGTGTAGAAGCTTTGAAATACAAGCTGACACTATCTTCAGACTCATCGAAGTGTGGAGAAAAACTTGTTGGCAGGGCAAGACAGTAATACCGCTGGACAGATGCAATAAAGAGTGGAGATGCTTAAGGCTCTGCATACAGCAAATTTGATGGAGTCGGGGGAAGGAAAACTGGCCCACAAACAAAATCGCTGGGTGCAGAGAATTAACAGTAGGTCATGTGCATTTGGTTTTTATTAATTGCAACTGCAGTTAGATGTGTGGTGGGTTTAAAGAGTTGCTGTTGAGTTTTTGGAGCACAGTGAGGAAGACTCTGGGGCCTGTGATGAGTTAAGTTGATTATTTGGAAAATACTTGGCCAAGGAGAACAGAGGCAACGTCAAAGCGCTACCTCCAACTCAGGAGCTCAGTCCTTATGATGACATCATCTGTCTAATGACCTTTGACATATTTCTTTCGAATCAGACGGACACAAACTCTCTCTGGAGTAATCTGCTCTCGGCTCCATCCTTGTCTAATGTGCTTTGATTGGCTTCTCACTGGCAAGGAAAGAACACAACAGCTTTCTCTTGGAGACAACCTTGAAACTAGCTCAGCCTGAACATTAGCGTGCTCTCCCAATCAACTAGCAATGGCTCTTTTGTAACAAAAAAATGTTTAATAACGCTTAAGACTGACCGACGGTTATGAATGACCTTCTCAAAGAGATTTTATTTCACGTATGCCCGTGATTATGTAAGAACACATAGAACCTTTTCAAGAAACTAGAAAAAGACACAGCAGTTTAAAGTGACATGAACTGAATAAGCACCTCTGCCAGTGCTATCGAGGAAAGCGAGAGCTGAACTGTGGATGCATTGCTATAAAAAAAATAGTTTTCATCAGTAATGTTTCACTAACAGTTATTTTTTTTCCAATGGAGATGATGACATTAAGTCTTGCAGGGACACTATTCACCAGGCAACAGCCTGAAAAAAAACAAGTCTCAGACATTTCACTTGTGTACAAAGTTCCCTTCGAATTCGTCTAGGATTAAAATAATGTATAATAGCATGCATTTAAGAACTAACGGCCACATGCTGTGAGTTTGAGTTGCTGTTGTTGATAAAAGAGGCAGCTCATACTGTTACTCTTCACTGGAAAGACAATGACGGGCTCCTTATCTTTCCCGTGTAGAGTAACAGTATTACTACTACTGCTCTGAGGCTGCACATTCAACTCCAAATAAAGTAAAGAGGGGAGCAGACAAAGGTAGATCCTCGGAGGGGGGGAGAGTGAGCGCCACTGACTGGCTGTTGCTGCGGGCAAAGGTGCAGCAGACGGTACAGTTTCAGCAGCTCAGAAAACCACAGTAGACAATATGAAAGGACATTCTTAGCACCACTGAGTCTGCAGGAAAGCTGTACCCGCAGAGTCTGAAAGCTTCAGTGTTGTTTGGTGAGATTGGAGTGTTGCAAAGTCATCTTCAGCAGCGGCTAAAGCTCTGATGTGAGCTAATGAGATTCCTGTGAAGAAACTCACTGAACCACTGACGACTGAACGTGCAGGTGAGTTCACAGCCTGGAGTGTGAGGTAGATCATTTAGTGGATTGTCTGTCTGTATGCTCATATTCAAATGTCAGTTAAATGGTCATGTAAATCCCCTATTCCTGTAATAAAAGGGCATAGTTTTACACAGCAAGTGTCATTTGTAAAAACATAATATAATATAGCCTGTAAAAAACATTTGCAAAGTGCTTATGCTTATGTATTCCTCCAAGAAAATTCAACTATGGTAGTGCAGTATCCACCCTAAATCGTGGCTCATTAAATTCCATGCCCATGTTGTGGTAGAAACATTGTCACCAGACAACACAGGGTCCCCATGTAGTAATCCACCGGAATCCAAATCAATTTGCCCTGTAAAATGTCTCGCTAGGTGGGCAGAACTTTTAAAACATTTCAGGAATATTTAAAGGGAGACAACACCAGCCGTACTCAGTGGGTCTCAGCGATACGAGGAAGAAGGTCTATCATTTCAGGTGTGTCAGAAACATAAATCCTATAGTGCTCATCTCAGCAGCATGACTTGAATCTCCTTTATATGTACTGCGATGTTCTGCTGCTCACTTTTAAGCAATATTTCTCATTAATTACCTGGACTGTGGTGACTCTGACGTTTAAAATATGCCCTGACACGGTTTCATAATGATCCAAACATTTGTAGCATCTCCCATAATCACATAAAAGATCTCTGTTTGGCTCGGGTTCTTACTCTCTCTGACACTAGGCTAGCAATTTTTCACCATCACCATCACCGTGTGTGTAGCTGCAACATCTCAGCAGGCAGACCCGTAGAATAACAAATGTATTTAATCTTATTAAAGTATATAGTGTTTCGAATGAAGTAAACTAATGAAGTCTGTAATGAGGGACCGCCATCTGGTGGTCTGGAGTGCAACAGTTTGTTGTGGGCATCGTCTAATCTCTCCTGGTCTTTAGTCCCAGGTGGAAACACAGTTGCTGGGAGTGGATATATGACTGTATTTTGGGTGAAATTGGATTCATATTGCACAAACAAAAATCCCAATTAAAAGGAATGGTGTTACAGTGAAGTAAAACAGTGATAAGAGAATAAAATGTGGGTTTATTTGGAGGTCGCATGGTGCAACAAGTTGTTTCCTCACTAATGCAATGTATCACTGATGTGTAAATCACTGGCAGATGACAGCCTTTAGTTAAGCTTTGTATTTGCGGATGGATTTTAGATTTAAACCGCTGAGTGGGCTTTTTCAATCATCAGGGTCAGCCATCCAATTAGCCTGTTGTCGGAACTAATGGTGACTTTAGAAATTATTGAGTTTTGTGCGAACAAGCCGTAAGTCAAAGTGTAACGCAGAGTGTGTGTGTGATCACAGAAGCAGGGCCCCGATTCGGGAACATATTAATGGAGCCTGCTGCTGGTGTCACTGGTGTATCTCGGTGAAATATTGGTGAGGGGAAGTGCCTTCTTGATAACGCCACTGACAAATGCTCACTTTAAGGCAGTGTTTTTAGATTAGGGGGTAAACGAATGGTGTTGTTCACCACTGGGTCTTGTAGATCTGTATCCTGACGTCTGCCTGCTATAACCGTAAAGTGCGCAGAATAGAACATTGATTCTGAGCGGAACCCTGCGCTCTGTGTATTTTTGTGCCAGGGGTTGTTATAGATATTGACATTAAAGACAGAAGAAACAAAAGAACAAGATCATTTTTTTAAAAAAATGAAATGAATCATCGCCGTCCTCTCGCTCTCCTTCCCCTTTGTGCTCTGCGAATCTTTCACAGTCCTCACTGCACACATCCCCCGAGGGAATCCATGGCAGTAAATGTGAACGTGCAGCTGTGAGTCCCCTGCCATCACGACATTAAGAGAAAAAGCGGCATACCCCATAGGCTAGTTGTGTTTTTTTCTCCCTTTGGTAAGTGAATTCTGAAACAAACAGATGTGCCGAGATATCCTGCTCACACTGCATAACGGATACTATGAATCCTGAAGGTAATAAACAAATGTGTCAAATGCATGTTCCCACTCCGGATTGCCGCTGTGCACTGGACGTGTTCTCTCTGAAGCCCCATTACATCCACAAAGGTGTAAATTACTTGTTCTGAAGGCGCCCATTATTCATGTGTGCAAGATAATCGCGCACAAATGTGAAAAAATTGGATTCACATTTAATGAAACATGAAAAGGAGGTGATGGAGAGAAGCAGCACAGGTCCAAGCACTGATAGTGGATACGTATCATTGACTGAGATGTTCTGTGTTGCAACATAGTAGGAAAAAAAAAAAAAAAAAAAAAAAAAACACGTTGTAGACATGCACATTTTACACTGTAAGACACCCACACAGAAGACACTGTGTGTAAAATTTGCCTTAGCTGGAATTAAAGAGGCGGAAAAGCAAGATCAGGCACAAGACTGGAAATCTACCCAAGGGACACAATAAAAGTCATCCAGGATTTACCAGTTGTACTTATAAACATTCCTTTTTTTTTATGATGTAACGTGGCAGATTCACCAAAGGGGGCAAGTTCATTTGTAAGAAACATTGTTATGCTCTCTATGAAACATCTTCCACCACCACCCTTTATTATGTATGTCCATGAATAATGCACGTATTACAAGTTTCCTTCTGAGACTGTTTCACCTACTCAGTTAGTTAATCAGTCAGATGCTATGTGACCTGAATGAGGTTGAATATTTTTTATTTATTTATTTTTTTTGAACAGCACTGTGCTTTTTTTTCAGTGCTCCAGAATCTACAGCTATGTCAACACGTTTTAATCAGGAGAGGCTAATGAATAAAAATGAATTTATTACAAACTGAACAAAATAATGAGCCCACTGAAGAGAATCTTTTGTCTATAATTCTGTCTTTTTTGCACTTGGACACAAGAGCTGATATCCAAGCCAAGGACAATTGCTCCTGTAAGTTGCAACTTGTACACCCAGTGACACCGAGAATGATGCATCCTATGAAGACTTGGTGGGGACGCGGAGGTTGAGGGTGTAGCACATGATAGACAGAGACAGAGAGAGACAACATGTTTGTGACAGCAAGGAAGGGAAGCCAGAGGTATGAGAATGAGACTGTTGACTGAATGTTAATTTTAATGGATCTCTTTTGTTTTGTCTTTACCAGTCTACTAGGCTGTTTTAGTTTTGAAACGCTGAGGTTGCGACAACCCATATTTCCTTTTCTTAGCAGTTGTAAATCTACTACTATATTGGTGAATGTGAGCCATTGCTTATACTTACATTAACAGCTTCTCTTTGTTTGTCAGTCCAAGCTAAGAATTAGTACAAGATAGTCTTATCTTGGCCACACGATTGGTGTAGCGGTTAGCACTCTTGCAAGCAAGAAGATCCGGGTTTGAGTCCTGATTGGAACAAGGGCCTTTCTGCCTGTTCTCCACGTGTGTGTGTGGGTTTTCTCCGGGGTTCTCTGGCTTCCTCCCACAGTCCAAAAACATGCAATGGGGATTAGGTAAATCGGATTAGGTAAATTGGACACTCTAAATTGAGAGTAATATTGAGAGTGAATGGTGGTTTGCCTCTGTGTGTCCCTGCGATGGACTGGTGAACTGTCCAGGGTGTACCCCCCGTCTACCGCCCTATGCCAGCTATGCACAGCAACCCCTGCGACCCTCTTGTGGAGGATAAAGCAGTGGAAGATGGATGGATAGTCTAATCTTGTCCCGTTGCTGTATTTTGTGCAACTAAGCAAGCAACTGTCAATAGACCGTTTGCTTCCTGTTACTGGTGCAAACCTGGCACAGAGGAGAGGTACATGTGCATTTTCAAGTGGGATAGTATGGATGGTGTTACGACCCCAGGGTCGTGGCTGCTTTCTCGTTGTGTGTATGGAGGTGAAATGCGTGTTTCGTTGACATCGCAGTTGTAAGAACGAAATGAAAACCACACCTACTAACTAGACTCATGGTGTGGTTGTTTATTCCCAGTGACATTGTTCAGTTTGTTTTACACCGTGCGTGTGTTATTCACTTCTGTTTTGCCGCAGGTTGACCACAGTAAAAATACAAAATGAAATAAAATAAACAAATTCACTTCAAAAACCTCAAACCAGAAAAAGGAAGATGGAAGAAAAAGGTGTTTATTTTGAGGTTTGGCTCTCCTTCTGTAATACCACGAATAACAGATTCTCTTCTCGAGAAATAAAAGGCCTTTAGTGCCACACGTGGTCATCGTTAACCAGCTCAATTAATTGTCATTTTCATAATTCTGTTCGGCCCTATACCAATAACATACACACATACATGCACCCGCTGTAAATACGAAGCGTGCCTCCTTAAAAATGAGATAAATTCGATTTTATGTGCGACATAAACAAAAACAATATGAGCGTTTCCCATCTCGTAAATTGGTTGAGACGGATTCAGCTGACATGCTTCAAAATATCAACTCTTACCAATCCGTTTTCTTCTCTCACTCACTCCTCCTCCTCCTCCTCCTCCATTCACCCCATCCACTGTGCTGTCACTACACAAGCACAAACTCAATCTGCTTCTAATGATTGCTTTATTGGCGAGGCGAGGGTCTATTCACTCACGCAGGCCTGCAACAACTACAGGCCAAATCAGTTGGAAAGAGGAGAAAAAGCCAGTGATGGAGAGCCAGTGGGAGAGGATCTGAGCTATATTTACTCAGGACTAAATAATTTTGCGGGACTTGGCAGAGTTTCAAGTCAACACGAAGAAGTCTGGTATTTTAACCTCTTTCAAAGTCAACGTGTGGTTATTACAGTAATTTCACATGCAATGTTGCAGTAAAGACAGCAAATCAGCGCCTTTTCACCAGAGAGGAAAGAGTTGGAAAAATACATAGTTTCAATTTTTTTGGCCTGTTTTTGGACATTGAGACAAAAACTCAAACAAATGTTATTTGAAATGATTTATACTGTTCAAATTTAAATCTGGTGTTCATGTACAACTACAGTGTTTTGTTTTTCTTCATGTTGAATTGTTAATACACTATTTTAACATGCAGTAAGTGGTAAATAACTGCCTAGGCTAAGGCTAAGGTGTTAAAGGGTTCATACTGTATACCACATGTAGTCACACATCAGTTCGACAGACACTGCGACGCCACCTAATGCAGAGCGATACCGTCAATGTGACGAAAGCTTTACATCGTCTTCGGCACTACGTTTGCAGTCTGGTTTTAGCATGAAGTCAACAATTTTGTTTTGCACGTAAGGTATCTCTTCTCAGAATACATTATTTACACATCCATTTACTGTAAAGAGCCATTTGTTATTCGACTCCCCAAGACATTTCTCTTCGAGCAGAATGGAGTGCATTTTATTTGTTCAGGACATTTTTATCTCACCGATGGATCCTCTTGAGATAATTCCCGAGCTTGGATCATTTCTCATGAGGACCCAAATCTCTCTCTCTCTCTCTCTGTGCCGAAACTTTCAGGGTGAGCCCACAGTGGTTTTCATGTCTAAGAATAATTCTTGACAGCCAGTCTCAGCCACGATAACAAGATAAAATCTCCACGAGATGTTGGTTAAACTGAGCTCAGAGACTCAAAGAAACGATTTCTCACCCGTTTGGATTACACTTAAGTACTGTGTCTCCTCACAGGCATTACATTATCTTGTAACATCTTGGAACATATATATATATGCACACTGTCACATAGTTACAGCTGACTTTCTCAGTCGAGGTGCACAACGTAGATGCAACGCAACAGTCGTGACATCTCAAAGAAGGTGTCTTTTTTCCCCCCAGTACAGTGTCGCTTTAACCTGCATAATCACATTTTTATTCCATAAGCATAGACTATTCCGGCACATTCTGCTAAATAACACAGTTCAAATAACAACATTTGTCCATAAGACTCACTGCGTTGACATCAGGAGCATGGTACTAAATATAACATAAGAGAAACACTGCTCGGAACGCTGATTTATTCGTAAATCAACTTTTGGTTTCATTAGCATAGACTATTCCTACACTGTCTGCTAAATAATACAGTTCAGATAACAACATTTGTCCATAAGACGTATCGTGTTGACACCAGGAGCGCGTTACTAAATATAACATAAGAGAAACGTCGCTATAAAATGCTGATTTATTCAAAAATGGATCCTGAAAAGTGTCTCTCGCGCCTAGAAAGTGTTGCACAAACTCATTTCAAAGACAGTGATTCAATCTTTCATTTTAAAGGGTGGGGACTGGTGATCCCAACGCTGGAACCTGAAGTGAAGCTCAGACGTTCAAACAGAAAGAAAAAATACTAATAATCTCAAACCATCTGATGCTTTTATATCTCTGTGAGCCACAAAGACAGAAGCACAGACTTGGCCGCACAGAAGGAAATAGCTGGGAAGGAAATAAAAGCAATTTCTGTTGATCTGCTCTTTGTGTTGCAAGATGAGTTCCATTTGACTTTTTCCTCCAGAGACGTAAACACCTGAGCTCATGGCACAGGGGAGAAGTTTCCTAATTAATGGAGCACATTAGAAAAGTTCTTTATTGACATCTGTTTATTGCGGCTCGAGAACAGGCCCGCAGTGCAGTGAATTAAAAATACATTGTTGTTGTTGTTTTCGCGTGTGAGTGAAGTGGTAAAGGTCAAAATGCAGGGGAAAAAAAAAACAAACAAAAAAAGCCGAAATACTTCACGGATCAAGAGACGTAATTGTTGCAGTGCATATTTTTCATTTTATTTTACTTTTTTTTTTTGGAAACCAAAACTGTGCCCACATTGCATATCCACCCTCAGCTTTCACATTTGAATAATGACTAAGCAACACAAAATTGCTCGGTACCGTTTCTCCGCACGAATCTCCTACAGATGCCACTTTATAAACACATCACCGTGTCATCACTGTGTAATGTAGAGACTGGGGAAATGTCTTCTCCTACAGAAACTTTTCACGTCGTTTCTTTGTATCTGAGATGAAACGGCAACGCGTGTGCACATGCCCGTGCATTTGTGTGTGTGTGTGTGTGTCACTGCTGTAGACCATCACTGAGGCTGTAGAAAATGCTGACTGGCGCTGGAACAGGCTCTGTAAATCTGCTTTTATTCCCCCCCCTCCTCCACCTCCTCTTCCTCTTTGTCTCATTTCAGATGCATGAGCCATTCCAAGAGAGGATCACTGATTAGGGGTGTGTGTATCAATACTCTGTATACATGTGTTTACGTGCGTGACAAAGACGTGTTGGCAAACGCCTCTGTTTGTGTGTGTGTGTGTGTGTGTGTGTGGACGGGCTCTGTTCAGCTCGAGCAGATAAAGCCCTCATACATGCTGCTGTCTGTTTGCGTGGGTATTTGTGGTGTTTTGTCAAAGCGAGATCACCACAAATTCCTCTCCAAAGCTTCCCGTCCCGTTTCCCTTTGCGGTTTCATTTTGACGGCGAGCTCCGCCTGCTGCCAACAGATCCACTTTGTATTGTACGTCTTTGTGTGGAAACTCGCACCGTGCGTCTGCACATTAAGCTGTGCAACTTCAGAGCACTGTAGGTGTTAATACATTTTGTCCAGATTCAATAAATGAGGAAACTGTGTGGGTTTTTGTTTTTTTTTTGCAGGGAGTGTAAGGATCACTGTGTGGAAGACTCATTTGAATAACTTTTGTTGCAAATGGGCGACAAATAAAAAGGAATGAATTCTCATCATTTCCCCTCAATTTGAATTTGAATCATGGTGTCAGGGAGTAACAGGTTACTCTTTTGGCCAGAAAATCTCACAGGCGTTCAATTTCAATCACTACATCTTTCCTTTGACATATCACTCAAGGAGATTGTCTCATGAAGAAGTGGCAGCTGATAGTCCTCAAACTTTGTGCGTCATCTCTAAAAAAAAAAAGAGGCTGTTTTTTAGTTCAAAATTGCAAGAACATTTTCAAGAAAGGCCTCCAGGTTTTAGTATCTGTTAGAAGCAAAACTGAGAGAGTGATAGTTAAATAGTTCACAGTTTACCTGCTGTGATGATTACGCGTTGTAATAAAACTGCAATTAAGAATTTTCTACTCTGGTAAGATCCATTTGTCATTTTAGTAGTAGCACACATTCTCCATAAAACCCCAGCCATTTGTTTTGCTGTAAAAATGTTTGAAATATAATTTCTTACGCTGTGGGCGCACCACAAAACCCTGATATGTTTGTCCTTGCCTGATTTCATCCTCTGCACTTCAGTCTAAATGTTTTTTTATTACCCTGTCCTGGCTGTCAATTGTGCGCTGGATTGTTTTTCATGGAGACCATAAAGACTTAGATACCACATGAAAAGAGGGGATATTTTGAATAGTTTCCCATTTGTCACTTGTCAGAGTCGCCGGTGTTACTTCCCTCGGGATTTAGAGGTTGTCAAAGATTTGGGAGACGTTTGTCACCATGCTTTCGCACGCATGCAGTGGTCAGTCACGACTGATTCGCTGAACACTTGCTCATTCGTTCACCATTATGAGTGTGAGAGAGTGTTTTATTCATGCAGAGAGGTTTAAACGTCTTGTGTCTGATGGGTAACTAATGAAAGCTGTTTATTTCTCTATATCCACGCTTTGACTGTAGCCTCATCGGCATGATGGAAGTACAGATACAGGAGGTCTTTGTTACATTGCTAAGCCGCGTACAACAGGGGTCTCAAACTCACTGGGGGGGCCACCGAGTGTCTAGTCTGGTCAGTCGGGGCTGGTCCAGTGAAAAAAAGTCAACATTTTTGAGGAAAAGACATCGTTAATGACGATATTTCACATAATTTCAAAATAAAAGTGTTTTGTTTTGATGTGGAACAATCAATAGTCCACAATATAAACGTTTTTATGAGGCAAAATTAATCTATTAATAAAACAGAAACATACTGAAATAACTCATTATAACTTGATAATAAGTGGCGGGCTGCATAAAATCGATTGGGGGGGAGGGGGGGTTACTGCTTGCAGCTTTCGTGTGTGAGGGTGAGAACTTTTGGAGAGAAGGAGAGGGAAGATCTGACAATAACACATCAGCTTTGTGTTTAAACGTGTAACTAAACTCCCTCATCTGCAGCTAACTCCGCCCCAATCCCTGATTTGAAAAATGCCAAAAGAAGTGGGCTGAGCCCCGAGTCAGGAAGAGGAGGATGGAGGGAGACAGGGGGCGTGGTCTGGCGGTCAAAAACGGACCCCAGGTGGCAGCTGTCTAACAACATGTGTTTTGCATGATGGAAAGAGAGAAAGGCCACATAGCAACAGCTCCTGCATTTTGTTTTATTTTTTTTTAAAGTGGGAGGAGTCGGGGACAATGAGCCTCGCACTAATTGGACAAAGGAGAGGTGTAAGAGTGTACCAAGCATGGCCTAAAATAGCCATTGACAACATTTGAATGCAGTCGCTGGTGTTTGACCAGAGAGGCAGAGGATACGCTGATTTTCATCACAATATGAATCATTTCAATACTTACAACAAATAACATGACTAGATACACATACTATACACTGGCTGTGGTTTAGGGTCTCTCATGTTGACATGTGAAGACTAACGAGGTGTCGGAGGCCTGTTTAGCTTGATTGTGTACATATAGGTGATATTTTTGTTTCTGTTGATTGCTGCTCAGTTTGTGTGTGTGTGTGTGTGTGTGTGTGCACAGTCCTCGATAAAGTACATAAAATAACCGCATACATGAGCCTATTTATTTATTTATTTTCTGGACGTAGCTTATCGAACAGGCCTCGCTGCAGCAGCGCAGAGAGGCTGACTTTGCTCAATGGGACTGACAGCATGCATTTATCACACGACTCTTTGCAAATTAGCATGCTAGCATGCACAGAGCAGCCAGCACTTGCTCCTGGGGCACCTGAGTTGTTATTGTGCATTGAGTGAAAGCATTATCACTGCCCTGAGTGGGTGCTCTGACGCAGGTCAGGGCTAATCATTCCCTGCAGGAGAATCAATAACCAGTGTAATTCACTGGGAGGGGGCTGGAGGGAGACGAGAAAGCAAAGAGAGGACGGAGAGTAAACAGGATTTAGCACAAGGTTAGGTGTTGTTCTGCCTCTGTTTGGACTTCATGAACAGAAACAAGATAAGATTATTTGTATATTGCATCCTTTATTGGAAAACTGACTCTGTCAACCACCACACCTAACCCAGGGAGCGTTTGTGTGAGGGCAACAAGCAGTTAAACTTATGAGCCCCTCATGGGGTTTTCAGTCTCTAACATTCCTTATTTTACTGACTAATTCAATTAAAGTTAAATAATGACAGTGTCATGCTGCTTTGTTTGGTTTTTAGCATAATTTTTTATTCACTTTAGACTTGATGTTCCCATTCAGTAACGTTCTTTCAAAAACACTGAACCTCCCCCATTCAGTCAAACAGAAACAATCGGTACATTCTAAAAAAGACGTAGACAGCATACATCCAGAAGGATCACTCACCGCGGTGATGCTCGAGAAAGAGAAATTAAAGTCTGGACCAAAGACAGCACATTCATTTGTCAATTCATCCATGTATTTATTGAATTATTGGACGAGAAAGACAGCCCGGTGAACTTGGCAAAAAAAAAAGCACACATGCATTCAGAAACAGAAAACAGGAGAGTAGTGTCTCGCTCCCCCTCTCTCGCTCTATTCCCTTTCTCTCTGTTTAACTGCATTTGGGCAAAGTGCCTGAACCAAAGCAAATTAATTAGGCTAACAAACTGCATACTGGGGAAAATTAGACCTTCACTTCGGTGGTGCATTCATCATTTTCGCCTTTGTCTGTCTTTTTGCTGTTCCGGTGCTTGATGTTGCAGGAGGCACCCCCTACCCCTACAGTCCGCTGTTTGTTGGTGAATATTTTGTTCTGCCTCATCAGTGCAGTTTGTCAGTAGGAAGCCAACGAGAGTCTGTGGAAATACTGGCTATTTTAAGAATGAAATACTCCACGTATTCAAGTCGTAAAAACTGTTTTCTTGGAACTGCCTGATGCTGAAGATGGGCCAGAGAATAAGCACCATTTATATGTAATGATTTTATCATTCACAAAAAAAAGGAACCCGTTTACAATAGCATTTACATAAATGGTACTGAAACTACAGGAACATTGGGAGCTAAAAGAAGTGAAGTAAAGTTTAAGTCAAATGTAAACGCTTTTCTGTGTCGTGGGTCTAGCTCCATCCATACTGTACCATTACTCTGGTACCCAAAAAAAATGGAACGGTTATTTTGGTACTTTTCCTAATGGAAACACAGACAAATATGTACCGAACGCAACCGTGTCACTTGGCAGAAACACACAAGTGTCAGTGGTGTGACAGAGTGTGAAAGCTAAAACAAGAGTGACACATTAGAGCGAAGACTTCCTGCTAAGCCTCGGAGCGAACCAGTCTGAGACTGCGGCCTGTAGACTCGTGTCAATATTGAAATGTGGAAGTGAACATACGGTAAGGCGCACATTCAGCCATGTAATTACCATGTGTAATTTTCTCGCGGCACCATCCGTGCAGTGAAATCCCAGGGGGACATAAATGTTTGATGTGCAAACATGTCAGTCCGCGCGTGCATGTCAGGCTGACATCCGTGATATGTTACTCTTCATATATACTGGTGGTGTGTGTGTGTGTGTGTGTGTGTGTGATAAGCTTTACACACGCAAATCAATAGGAACAAACAGTGAGAGGCAAAAACAAGCCAATCAACTCAAGGTGGCTAAGATTCATTTGCAAACATCAGAGTCTCTTACAAACATCAGCTGAGAAGTAGAGAGGTGTGTGATCCTCTTTATAATAGAAAAAAACATTTCTCACCCTGGAGATGTTGCCAGTCCATCACAACACAACCATTCACACTCACGGTCCGTTCAGAATCTATCATTAACTTAACGCCAGGCTGCGTGTGTTTGAACGGTCAACGCAAAGAGAAGAACTCCACCCTCGACCAAGCCAGGACTTGAACCTGTGACCTTCCTGTGAGGTGACGGTGCTTACCGCCATTCCACAGCGTGGCCTACTCTTGAATATAATCTTACTTATTTGCTTCACGCGATTATCTCTGTGTTTTTCACCGTAGCGGTGTTTAGATTCTGGCGCTGCACACAGGAAGTCATGTTTTCTCATATATTCTTACATTTTATCGTTTCTCTTAAAACACCTGCTGCTGTGTTTAGCCAGAGAAACACAATTTCGTGTGAATGTGAATGACAATAAAAAAAATTTAATGATGCTGTCTAAAAATAATTAGCAACAAGAAAAAAATCAATCACCAAAAGTTACGCACTGGAGCTTTAATTTAGCATTTAGCCAGAAGAACCAGTCTTGTACTTATCTTTTAAGTACTTAAAAGGGATACCTGAGTAAAAGTACAAGTATCTCACCAGGAAATTACTTTGATAGAAGTTGAAGTCACTTTTTTGTAATATTACTCAAGTAAAGGTCTTAAAGTATATGACATTTACTGTATACTTAAGTATCAAAAGTAATGTTCTGCTCTAAAATGTACTTAGTTTTAAGTAAAAGTATTAAAAAAGTGAGAATTTAGCCATGGTAGCTCAGTGGTAGGGCAAGTTGTCTTTCAACTGGACGGTTGTGGGTTCAATTCCTGGCCAAAATGAAGTGTGTGAATGGGAATGAAAGATGTGTAAATGTAGTGTAAAGCAGCTCATCAAGACAAAAGCTCTATATAAATACAGACCAGTACCAACGCTTCTTCTTCTGATTTTATATGGTAGTAACGAGTAACAAGGATGGTTAGATAGTTGTACTCCACTACATTAGTGGAGTAAAAATAACGGCTTAGAACTGAACTCACTACAGTTTCAATAAAACTTTCATGGGAGCCCTTAAACCTCAAGAATCAGTCAGTCTGGCTTTCATACAGATTGCATCACATAAATTAATGTCCATAACTTAATGTAATATGGAAATACATGATGAGATTAGGAGTGAGGCTCTCAGGTTTTCCATTGAAGCTATAGCACACTTAAGAAATTAAGGACATTAAAACAGATTTCAGCCCTCAAAAAAAAAATGCTTCAAGTGAACATAATTACACAGGTATTTAAGTCGATTCCAGCTTTGCACAAATTGCAACTCCTCACCAGCTTTTTGATCATAATCCCAGGATATGGTCATTTAGAGGGGGTGGAAAAACCTTCCTCAGAGATGAATACTTTAATTTCAATCACTGGAGCATTTCCCTTTCCCCAAACACTGATCACATAAAGTCACAGTAAGTGAAAGAAATCCATCACAGGCTGATGCACAAACAGCCTCCATGCATCTCTATATATATATATATTATCCATGCTCGTGTACAGTATGAAAGACTCATCTGACACTAATGGGTCCATGCTGCCACTGAGCATAATGGCAGTGGTGTCACTTGCCAATTACATAAAAAAAAAAGAAAAATGTATATTAACACCAAATGAATTTAGATAATAGTGACTAGGAGAGAACAGCGCCAGATTACTTATGTGCTCTTCTTATCTCACTCAACCACCTTTAATCTCCCTGAGTGAGGGGGAAAAAAATATAAAATGTGTTTACCTCATAAACACGTCTAAGCTCATCTACTGTCTCACCAAAGAAATCAGGACTCATTGTGATAGCCATGCAGTGACGCAGCCTTAACTGTAGGTTTGCTTTTTTTCTTCATGAGAGATGATGTTTGCAGGAGTTCGGGCACATCGTCTGTCTTCGTTTGATTATTCAGACAGCCGTATTGTTGGGACATGACGGACTGAGGGCTGCAGACTTCCAGGCACTGGTGCGGCAAGATGTGTCACACACTGAAATAATGCCGCGTCGTATCAAAGCTGAAACGTCAGGAAGCTAATGCAGTCCAAGTAACAAGTGGTCTTTGATGTCACGTTCGATGGCGGAGGCAGATGTGCTGCAGATGTTGCTCCCGTGTCCAATCTTTCACTAAAAGCCGGGCACTTTCCCTCCATCTCCGTCTTTGTCTGCAGGTGTAAGTGCTGCAGCACAACAGGAGTCACAAATGGAAGATCAAAGGTAAAGGGAAGAGCGACAGGAGATGAAAGAGGGCAATCAGACTGAGATGAGTGGCTTTCTGCATCGCTCGTCGCCACTGCATGGAGTAATACTCAAGACTTGGCCTTCACGTTTCCTCATCTAGCGATAGATCTCTGACAGCAACTATCTGAAAAAGGAATTCTCATGTGTACACATGTCACAGCTCTGATTCAGCGGCAGCTCAAAGATTTGAGGATAAATGTCCAAGGCTTACTATTATCAACACCCTTTCTCTGCCCTTAATGTTTATGTTGACCTTTCAACAGAAGCTTTGTTTCAGCTTTACAAATGCTCTGAATTAGAGAAACGCAAGTGGCATCTCCTGTAAACACCTGAATGTTGAGCACTGATGTATAACCACACGTTGTCATTTTGCGAGGGATTTATTAGATTGGCAGTATTTTCCACACTCACTGTAATATTAATCTTTTCTCAGTCTCGCCCAATTTTCTAATTGGGCAGAACTCAAACTGCTTTATTTTTATTACAATCAGGGCAGAGGGCTCACCACATGAACAGGCTTTGTGAACGGAATATTCCTTTCTGAAAGTTTTATTAAATCATTTAGCAAAGGACTGATTAAACTGTCAGTGCTGCTATGAAACAGAGTGGTAAAAAAAAAAAAAAATAGAAGGAGCTGAATGCTAAAATCAATTCATTTACTCAGATGCTCATTAATTTATTTTCTCCCCTATATGCACCAGTGAACCAACTAAACAGTGGTAAAAACAAGTGGCAACACAGAAGCAAGTCAATGAGATTAAAAGTAAAACCAAGGGGGAAGAGTAGACAGTGAGACAATATAGTTTTCATTGCAGGTTTATGGCATGTTATATGTGCAATTTTTTGGTACAACAGCCAGCACATGATACCAAGCTGGAGAGGTAATTTGTGTGATTTATCTTGCGTTTGACGACCACAAATCTCTGAAAGCATGTCTGAATAACGTCTTTCTTTCAACACTTTCAAGTGTAGCAACCAATTGAGTTGTTTCTTTTCCATTAGAATTACTCAGTGTGAACATTTTCTTCTATCGCTGACTATAGTGGACACAATTCTCCCATTGACTTATTTACCAAAGAACAGGAGTTTATCCTCTCTCTGTTTTTTTGCAGCCTGTAAAGAAATTAGCTCTGGCTGAAAAACTGGTCGGACAGCTCTTGTCACAGTTCCTTTCTTGATCATGTTTATTCTGCTTGACCTTTGAGCATTTTTCTGTCACTCTTTATGTCAAGTCAAGTCAGTCTTATTTATATAGCCCACCAACAGTCTTAGATCCTCGCATGTCATGTTCAGAAACAAGTTCAGCTGATCACAAAAAACGTCACATAGTGGAAACATATAAATCACAGAAATGTAAAATGTAGAAAATAGAGAAAAATTGCAACAGAGGCTAATAGAAGAGGGGCAGATAGTCACACTAACCGTAAAATGTGCCCGTATTAGCGTTAATATTAATATTAATGAAGATGATTATTACATAAGGGATGAACTGTAAGTACAGAATCAGTTTGAAACCTAAACTACTCATTTTCATTCATCAAAAATCGTTAGTGGTCCACACACACACCAGGACAGTGTAATGATTACCTCTTATGTCTACATTACCCAGTTTCCTCCTGTGTAAGCATAAAGTGTTATTTTCGTCTCAGGAGAATCTTTTTTCCTGACTCACCGTGAAGAAAAAAGCAGATTAATGTCAAACTTTTCTAAGTCTTCACTTGCTCAGGGCATTTGTTGCTGTCTGGTTTAATGTTTAAGGCAAAAAGTAGGGGGCAGCAGACTTCCATTTTCTACCTTCACCTCAATCAATGTGGATTGCATAATTGGAAAAGAGTGCTTGTCTTTTTCCCTTTTTTTGTCAACAACAACAACATCCATAAACATGCATTTTAGGTCTAGTTTTGCATATGCCCAAAAGAAATGTAAGAAAAAGAAAAGAAAAAGGGGTTCCTCTCAAAGTGACAACACTTGATTGATCACCCAGTGGTTTTAAAAAAGTTTGAGCTTGAGGTAGGTATGTAAAAATGTACCGATGAAGCCTATGTATGAAAATCAAAGGGTCTGACCTCCTGGATGGATAGATGTGCCTTGAACAACGGTGTCATGGTTAAAAAAAACAACTTAAATCAGTCATTTCTGGCCCTGCAAGGCCAAGATCACTTTTTTGACAGGAGCAATTTCATACTTCCCTAAATAAATAAGGCAGCAGACTCCCTTAAGTAATAATAATCTAAACACAGTACTTGTATTGATCTACACTGAAAAATTCTGTTCACAGCCTGGAGTGGAAACACTGAAAGAGGAAGAAGGAACATCTCATTCTTACCTTGGATGATGTTAATGCTCAGTGCTCATTTAAGGACAACTGACATTTTCCGAGTGAAGGAGAGAATGAGACATTTTTAGCTCTTTGTTTAGGTCTTTGGCTCCTTGTTTGAAGCGAAGCCAGAGTGACGCAGATTATTGCAGCAAATGTAGCACAATTAGGACACTCCAGTTTGTGAAGTGGCAACGTTGTATAGAAATGCTGTTTGTTCTCAATGTAATTACCAGGGTGTTTATTGTGATTGCAGCCACTTTCAGGTTGTGCATGTGTCTGTCTTGTGTGTGTGTGTGTGTGTGTGTGTGTCATTCGCTTGAATTCATGTGTGTGTGTGGCACGATTTTATTTTGTAACATCATTAAACTGCACTTTAAATTAACGTTTAACTCGCAAGTTGCTGATAAGTGAGAGTGGTGAGTCACTTTTTTTGCAAGTTTTGCAACATATAAGCTCGTCCCATCTCTCGATTCATTTCACTTTCAGGGGGAAAATGATGCAGAACTCAATAATGACAATATGCAAAAAGCCCCAGAATCTAATTTCTATTCTATCCATCTGAATTACAATACCATCATTATTATTCCAGTGTTGGAATTATACACTCCATCAGCTGGAATAAGCAGTTTTCACCAATGAGCTGACTTTGTGTCTGCTTATTGCCCTTGTTCAAAGTGTGTGTACGTGTGTGTGGCATGTTTATGAGGGAGTAACACACAAGTTAAGCTTTAACACTCTCTCTCACACACACACACACACACACGCGCACACACACACTGTTACCTTTCCTTTTTTTTAAATTCAGGACTATGGTAATTATACCAAGGTTATTGCTCGTGTCAAAATGCACCTTACTCAAAATTTAAATTGTCAACTGTGCAGAAAATGTGTAACATGACATACAGTGAATATAAAATGTACTCAAGTTGATGGGTTTTCCTTTGGGAGAATTTAGATCCTACAGCATTGATTTGAATGAAGCCAAAGTTGGACACCACACTCAGGATGTTTCTGTCTCTGACCAGCTGTGTTTAAACGAGGACAGTGACTGTTGCTGTCAACCTGTCCTCGTGTCAGATTTGCATGTATAGTTACTAAAAGGACAGTGTCATAATTTTTCATCGGGCTGTTCCATAAATTAATGAAACAGTTGGCCAGTGAAACTGCCACATTAAGATTTTCCAGTGATCTCTCCCCTGGGTTCTGGAAACCTTGTGGTTAGGACACAATTCATGTGAAAGCGGAGATAGTGTGCTGCTGGCTGGGGTTTAACATGTACTGCAATTAGCTGTAACAGCTCCAAAAGATCATTTCATCCTACAAGAAAGAGACAAAGACTTTATTTCTTTACCACAGAGAATGGAGATATACATTGATGAGACGGTGGTTGGTTGTATTTTCCCAAAATATTGTGAGAGAGAGAGAGAGAGTGCTGTGTCCACTATTACATTCAGGAAATTTTGAGCTGCTTGGTGCAAGAACAGCAGCAACTACAATGGAAGCACATAGTCACGTAGCGCTTGATTTGCTTTGCATTGAATTGGTGGAGCACAGTTTTTCAATATCAGTTGATTGAGTTCATGAGAGGCCAAAAATCATTGATGCAGTAGAATCCATTTCTAAAACTTTTCCTGGGCACTTATTGTTGTTTTCATGAATCATTCATTCATTCATTCAAGCCAAACTGTATGCAACTTTTTTACTTGACTAGTTAGTTTGTGTGTTTTGGTCACAGGTGTTCACAAATAAATGCAGGTACATTTGTGTTGACACATTCTTAATTAAATAGTAGCGCAGCATTCTGCACAAAAGAAAATAGACCGAAAAGGAGTAGGCTGAAGCGCAAGCTTATTTTGCCTATAGGTACTAATGTTACCTGTCAGCATGTGATCTATTAAACAAAAACCCTTTATCAAGACATTTATCTCCAGTCAAAATATTACTTCATTCATTAATACATATATCTTCATGTATGTATTAATATAATTTTAAATATAGAACTATGAAGCAGTAGTGCATCTGCTTTATCTCCGTCAGACGTGATGTAAAAGACCTCACTATTATTGTTATGATTATTATCATTATTATTATTATTATAGTCTCCAAATGAATAAAACTTGGTCTTGCTGTCAGTTTATATTTACAAGGTCGTTATAAAGTGTGAGTAATTTAAGTGGCTCTTCAGTCATGCTCAAGAATTAATATTTCATAAGTGTCTGCGTCTTCTCCACCACCATCTGGCCTTGTTTCCTCAGTTTGCATTAGAATGCGGTGTTTTAAAGGTGTTTCGGTGACACACATGTATGTGCTCTGAGCGAGAAGAGGCTTAGCCCCCAAACTACCAGACAGAAAAAGTTTTGGCTCATGTTGGGGATTTATCTGACTAATCTGAGATTTACATATTTGTTTCACCGTTGAGTCAGTGGCCTGCATGGGTCACAGTGTCTTTTCAGATCATCTATAAATCACCCACTGTGGTTCGCAGGTTTAAGAACAGTACGACACGACGCATGAATGTACTGTGTTAAAAACCTGTCAGAAGCCTTAAAAACACAAAAACAACGTACCTGCTTATGTCATCACTGAGGAGCAGCAAAAAACGTTCTTGAATGAACTCAGACTGTTAAAAACAGAGATTGGCTGACGTTAGCAGGGCTCTGTGTGTGATGTGGCTTAATGCCATATGTGTCATTCATTTGGTGCTTTTACACAGAGTTTCTTGAGTGCATCCATTTAGCACGGATGCACCGAGTGGGAAATGATGCTCTAACCTTGGAGTGCTACCACCACCACAGTCTAGTCACAGAACACACTCACAAGAGCAGGCTGACAATGAAATGTCCTGCCCATTTGAGAAGAATAACTGACGTATGAATCATGCTATACACAGGAAACCAACTCAACCAAACTATGATCAGATTTCAAACTCACAAAAGAAACTCTCGACTTAAAAGCTTAACCCTTTGTTCGTATCAACATCTTTGTCCTGTCACAGCTACATGCATGTTTTCTGCAAGAATAAGAGAAAAAAAGATAAATAGATAAATAAATACTGGACATACATCTGTTGAGCGATCAGAACCTGAACTCTAAATGAATGTTTATGTGTGTTTTGACTACAGCAAGAGTAAATAGGACACTGCTACAAGGTTAATAATTTCAATAGTGCACTGTCCTGAAAGGACAAACACAAAAGAGTACCCACATCAAAGGAGAAAAGCATCCTTATCACTGATATAAAATTAAATATATTGCACAGAAAGGATAGTTAAGTCAGGTACACTGCCAAATAGTAAAAACATTTGGTTGCCAGGTGAAGTGTGAGGTGGCAATTAATCAATTACTAATTACTACCACTTCAGCGATCCATAAATTATTGGCAGCAGATTCCCATTTTGCGTGCCTTGCAAAGACACTGAACTCCAAATTGCTCATAATATGTGGCCCATATGAATCAGGAGAAATGTAACGAACAATGCCAGCCAAATGAATACAAAGCAACGCATTACTGAATACTTATTCACTTATCTACAATTATTCCCAGCGGATTCCCAGCTTAACAAATGTGGGACCGAGGAAAAATCCAGTTTTACATGGTGGTCTACTTTGAATAATTAGAGACTGATTATTGACTCTTTATGGTGAATGCATGACTGGTGCATTGTTGAAATGTATTTGCATCTTGAGAAGATGCCACAAAATAAGTCTCAATTAAATAAAGTAAGACATAAGCGAATCACTGTTTAAATAAATAATTCTTTGCAGCACTCAGCCTCAGAACATATCTTAGACGTGGTCGCAGTCATCCATAAACATGTAAGCACTCAGTGGTGTGTGTGTGTGAGGTGTATTGGCTTTAAGCTAAGCCAGAGTAAGCTCAGGTGCTTGTGCATCTAGAATATTTATAGTTGTATGAGTATGAACAGGATTAGAAAGACGCATGTTTTCTGCTCTGTTACACACAAATGCACAATATTTCCAGTGTCCCTGCACATTTATTGACTTGGTTCATGTTAGTAATGGTCACTACAGGCATTTGACATGTTTAGCAGAAAAGGCTAAATTCAAATATAATTAATTTGAGTATGTACACCTGCATGTGAAAGCTGAGCTAATGTGCTACTGGCTGTGTTTAAAATGTACTGTAATTAGCTGTAAAAGCTAAAACCTTGAGAGAGAAAGTGTTGCACTACAACATTATATTCAGATTTGGAGCTGCTTGGTGCAGGAACAGCAGCAGCTATGACGGAAGCACATAGTCAGGCAGTTGTTTAAGGAGCACTTGATTCGCTTTGCATTATGTTGGTGGAGCACAGATTTTCAATATCAGATATTGCGTTCATGAGAAGCCAAAATCAGGATTGTGATTAAAATATGATTGCAAAGTCCTGGTGAACATCCAGGTTTATTTTTAGCAGTAGAATCCATTTCTAAAATTGTTCCTGGGCACAGTGCTTACGCCCTTATGTACAGTCATGGAGTGGCTGACATGGCTGGAGAATCCAGTTTTAACCTAAAAGAACATTACTAGCAGAGGCCTTTCATTATTTTTGGTGCTCCCTCTTTTACACTCTGAAAATCTAGTCCTCTCCTCTCCTCTGTTTTGCAGTCACTCAATAGCCAGAGGGCACAATCACACAACCAGAAAGCCAATCAGGAAGCTTATTAAACATGACACTCACTGAGCACACTCAATATAGGCGAAGGACATCGGCTCTGAGGTCTACGTGCCAATTAGGAAAAATCAGATCAATCATACCAGTCAGTGTGAACTCTCTCCCTCACATTCATTTGTGCTCCTGTTGTACATTGCCTCCTCCGCTAGTCATTATCCTTTTCATCTGCTTGGAAAATTCTTCTATTCTTCCAGCCCCAAAAGCACCAGACACTTGCTATTGCACACAGTCACACACACAGCTTGTTGCAAAATAAACAGTGAACAGACAGTCGCCACCGACACGTTCACACGCAAACACACACCACCGAGCTATTCGTCACAATTTAGCCACAGCATTAGACACTGAGGGATGAAAAAACACCCTCTAGAAAGCCCGTCCACAACACAAACAGCTACACACTTCTCCTCCCATGACACTCATTTCCCCCTCCATTTGTCAACACACACTCTCACACATTTTTTAATTCCCGCTAAGCTGCCTGTGCTCCCCCCCCCCCCCCCCTACAAACGAGACTGTGACATCCAAGTGAATTGAAAGAGTAGATGACATACTGTTAACTATTTCCTTTCAATTTTGAGCTCTTTTCAACCGTCATCATCATCAGTGATGACAGTTTTTCTATATAGTAGTATAAGGGGACCACTGGGGAGTGTAATAATTAGATTGTACATAAAAGTTATGCCTTAAGCGGTTGTCACTGACATCAAGTTTCATACATCAACAGATAAACCAGCAAATGGCTGTTTGGCACTTTTTTATCCACTTATTATTAAATACATTAAAAATGTATACATTCTGGGTGCAGCTTCTTGGCATTCATCTCTCATCTTAACTTCTCCTAAATCCGCTCCTTCTTCATCATGCCACTGATGAAGTGCTAAAGGAAGGTGGACTTCTTAAGATCTTGTCAAAAGCTTGTTGGGAGGTTGTAATTGTTACTGGACCACTGATGAGAACAAGAGATCTGCTCACAAGATTTAATTTCAGAGCACTGATTTGGAATGCTGTTGGCAAAAGCTTGTTTTGTGTGTCTGAAGCAGGCTATTACGGTGCACTAGCACCACCTATAGACAAGAGCTGCCATAGCCACACATTCAATCAAATAAAAAATCCTAATAAAAACGATCCACTGTGTGAATGTGTATATATACACACAACCTCGGGCAGGTAAATTATAGGTTCAATCAACTATCTCAGAAAAAGGGAAGTTCATCCACAACAATGGAGACATAAAGGGCTACAATATCTCTGATGTGGCTGAAAGCTCCATGTAAGAGCAAACAAGTGGGATTTAGCATTCATTAAAATAATTAAAAAGCATAAATATATATAGCATTAATCAGGATGATTGTGTTTCTTAGTTGCAGTGATATTACCAAAGTACACTGTGGCTCTGAAACTTTTATTTTTGAACATGTCATGTTTGGATGATGTAGTTTTACATTGATGGAAATATTATAAATATGCTGCTTTTCCTGATACACTTTAATGCCTTAATCTGATGCAGAAATTACATATGAGCATTTGTGACGATCAACACTATGGCTGTGATTCTCACTTTAATCCAGCAGATGGAGCCCACGCTCTAAGTAAACCCTTAAAAAGTTTGAAATTAAGCTTTCAATATTAATGAAATCTATGAAGAGTCTCATGTTGAATTCCGCCTTTGACCGAGACTATTAGCAAGGTTAACAACAGTTACAAGAAAGTCTAAATCTAGATCTGTATCACCACCAAAATTGAATCATCTCATCAAAATCAGAAAAAAACACAAATGCCAGCAAAACGTGAAAAACATCAATCATTTATTTGACCACATTATAAAAAGATGAACACCAAACAACAGGTTGTGATGTAAACAAACAGCAGACAAAGTGGCCACGTTCATAACAGTGCTGTAAAGGAGACAGCCTGCTGGGTAGTGTGTGGAGTATGGCTGTTTTTCCAAATGTTTCCAAGTCTTTGTCAGAAGAATGCAGACAGGAGAGGACACAGGTATGTCACGATGATGACACTTCTCCACAACAGAACATCCAGAATCCAGCAACCTCAGTAGTTATCCAAACCACAGAGTTCCAGCTCTGGCAGAAAAAAAATAAATAAAAAATCACACAGGTAAATGATTACAAGTGAAATTATTTGTAAATTAAACCATAACTGAGACAATATCAAGTTTAACAGACATGTACTTTAGAGTTGCACTATAGAGTATATTCACTGTGATAATAATGTGCAAAATACACATTTCAAATGACATAAATGTAGATTGTTATCAATTTAAGACCCCTTCCGTCATATTTTAATTCAGTGACTGTGTCAGACGGAGTCTGTGGTCCGGTCATACAGGAAGTACTGAACTAATCTTTTTTAATTAACTGATTGATTTAAGGGCTGCTTTGCTCGTCACTGCCGTGTATAAGACGGCATCACGGCCCATGTTGAGGTAGTACCTTTTACTAACAGAAAACAATGTGGTTAGCGAGTTAGTAGAGTAGAGTAGAGTAGAGCCAAGTAGTGCTAGAACTGTATAAAGGAAAGGAGCCATTAATGCTTCACTTTGACTATGAAATGGCAAATTAACACCAGGCCACTTTGTGATTTTAGAGTCCTTTACATCTGGTTTGGTGTAAATAGCACAACTATATTTAATGTAATTTATAGTGTAGTTACATGTATATCAATAACAGTGAAGTACAGACTACTCTTAAATGGTGGGAGGGAGACCCCTTATCAAATTCTGCTTAGGGCCCCATAAAGCACTGCACCCGCACCGGCACCGGCACTGCTCCTAGTCCACTTCAACCTCATCTAAAAAACTCGTAAACGATTTTTTAAGTAGCTGGAAAATGTTTGAGTTTGTTGTTGGGACGACATTAATTTCTTCCAGTGTTTGCTTAGCAGTGGAGCGAGCCAAAGCAGAAACTGACACTATACGGTATATTTGATTATTTATCGCATCTTATATCGTCATTAAAGCGTGTTTTTTGTTTGTTTTTTAATGTCGTGCAGCGCTAACTCTGCTACACATTCACCATATAAACATAGCCCTGATTTACAGGCATACATTTGTAGCTAAACAAACTTCCCACGAACCATTCACGCTAAATCCAGCTTCTTCTGCGTCTCTGACAGTTTGTCCTGCAGTCGTTTCTTCCTCCAGTCCAGAAACTTCCTTCTCATCCTGTTGGCCTGCCAGCCCGCCAAGAAACCGGCGGCGAAAGAGACCACGACGGCCACCTGCAGTGTCCTCTCCGACACTTCTGCCATGTTCACCTCTGTCTGACAGCTGCACACCGTGTAGGAATCGTGGTGGTTGCTTGGCTCAAACAGGAAGTAAAATACACACGTCTCGCGTTACTACAGCGACGTTAATCTCGCGGTCCCTGAGTTGTTCTTGTAGTCTGGCCTCAACATGACAAACAGTCTCTTATAGAAGCTTAACCTTTGTAGTATATTTGCTACATTCCAGGAATAAATGCGTCCACTTTCACAAAATGCAGTAAAGCATGTATCCCCACCATTTAATATCATGTAGTAATGAAAACATGACCCATGACCTCCTCTTACACACTATATAAAACTAAATATTCATTAGTGTTTTTTTTAATTGTAATAAGACATTCAGTTGTAATTATCCCACTACGTGTGTGTGTGTGTGTGTGTGTGTGTGTGCATGTGTGTATGTATATGAACTTTTGTAGGTTTAATTACAGTTCTCCATGCCATTATTTACTAATAATAATAATAATTATGTGCAATTTCATAATGACCTTCATTAATTTTGATATCATGATGGAAAATTGTGTTATAATTTTGAACTCATATTGCCCACTTGCAACTAAACGGTTGTTGTATTTTTATTCCCACAGACCAGACTTGCCCCCATCTTATTTTAGTTTGAGACCTCCATTGTGGAGAAACTCATTTACAAATGAGTCCTTCATTAGACCAACAGGGGAAATTCCTTCTCTATATTTAACTCATCCTCTACTAGAAACATTCTGAGAAAAAGGCAATCAGAGATAGCAGACTTCACCACATTAAGGCAACAAGCCTCTGCCCGCCTCTGTTGGTCATATTGGCAAGGTCAGAAACACAAACAGACAGACAGACAAGCAGACAGACACACAGAGCCACTAAAAACAATAATTCACCCCCACTCTATGAGGCGAAGTAACTATAACATTTTTGGTGACTTTTTGGATGACATACTAAAGTATGAATATTTTGGCACATTTTGGACCACATACTAACCTATGACTTTTTTGTCAAAATTTGGACGATATGCTATAGTATGACTTTTTTGTCAAATTTTGGAAGACATACTAACCTATGACTTTTTTGTCAAATTTTGGACGACATACTATAGTATGACTTTTTTGTCAAATTGTGGACGACATACTAACCTATGACCTTTTTGTCAAATTTTGGACGACATGCTATAGTATGACTTTTTTGTCAAATTTTGGACGACATACTAACCTATGACTTTTTTGTCACATTTTGGACAACATACTATAGTATGACTTTTTTGTCACATTTTGGACGACATACTAACCTATGACTTTTTTGTCACATTTTGGACGACATACTTACCTATGACTTTTTTGTCAAATTTTCAACGACATACTAACCTATGACTCTTTTGTCAAATTTTGGATGACATACTATAGTATGATTTTTTTCTCAAATTCTGGACGACATAGTATGGTATGACTTTTTTGTCAAATTTTGGACGACAACCTAACCTATGACTTTTTGCACATTTTGGACGACATACTAACCTATGACTTTTTTGTCAAATTTTGGACGACATACTAACCTATGACTTTTTTGTCAAAATTTTGGACGACATGCTATAGTATGACTTTTTTTGTCAAATTTTGGACGACGTGCTATAGTATGACTTTTTTGTCACATTTTGGAGAACATACTATACTATGACTTTTGTCACATTTTAGACGACAAGCTATAGTATGACTTTTGTCACATTTTAGACGACAAGCTATAGTATGACTTTTTTGTCAAATTTTGGACGACATGCTATAGTGTGACTTTTTTGTCAAATTTTGGACGACATGCTATAGTGTGACTTTTTTGTCAAATTTTGGACGACATGCTATAGTATGACTTTTTTGTCACATTTGGGATGACATGCTAACCTTTGACTTTTTTGTCAAATTTTCAACGACATACTAAACTATGACTCTTTTGTCAAATTTTGGACGACATACTATAGTATGACTTTTTTGTCAAATTTTCAACGACATACTAAACTATGACTCTTTTGTCAAATTTTGGACGACATACTATAGTATGACTTTTTTGTCAAATTTTGGATGACATACTATGGTATGATTTTTTTGTCAAATTTTTGGCGACAAACCATACTATGATTTTTTTGTCAAATTTTGGACGACGTACTATAGTATGACTTTTTTGTCAAATTTTGGACGACATACTATTGTATGACTTTTTTGTCACATTTTGGACGACAAACCATACTATGATATTTTTGTCAAATTTTGGACGACGTACTATATAGTATGACTTTTTTGTCACATTTGGGACGACATGCTTACCTATGACTTTTTTGTCACATTTTGGACGACATACTAACCTTTGACTTTTTGTCAAATTTTCAACGACATACTAAACTATGACCCTTTTGTCAAATTTTGGACGACATACTATAGTATGACTTTTTTGTCAAATTTTGGATGACATACTATGGTATGATTTTTTTGTCAAATTTTTGACGACAAACCATACTATGATTTTTTTGTCAAATTTTGGACGACATACTATAGTATGACTTTTTTGTCAAATTTTCAACGACATACTAAACTATGACTCTTTTGTCAAATTTTGGACGACATACTATAGTATGACTTTTTTGTCAAATTTTCAACGACATACTAACCTTTGACTTTTTTGTCAAATTTTGGACGACATACTATGGTATGACTTTTTTGTCAAATTTTGGACGACATACTAACCTATGACTTTTTTGTCACATTTTGGACGACATACTAACCTATGACTTTTTGTAAAATTTTGGACGACATACTATACTATGATTTTTTTGTCAAATTTTGGACGACATACTATAATATGACTTTTTGTCAAATTTTGGACGACATACTTACCTATGACTTTTTTGTCAAATTTTGGACGACATACTATAATATGACTTTTTTGTCACATTTTGGACGACATGCTATAGTATGACCTTTTTTTGTCAAATTTTGGAAAACATACTAACCTATAACTTTTTTGCCAAATTTTGGACGACATACTAACCCATGACTTTTTTGTCACATTTTGGACGACATACTAACCTATGACTTTTGTGTCACATTTCGGACGACATACTATAATATTACTTTTTTGTCAAATTTTGGACAACATACTAACCTATGACTTTTTTGTCACATTTCGGACGACATACTATGGTATGACTTTTTTGTCAAATTTTGGACAACATACTATAGCATGACTTTTTTGTCAAATTTTGGACGACACTATAATATGACTTTTTGTCTAATTTTGGACGACATACTAACCGATGACTTTTTTGTCACATTTTGGATGACATACTAACCGATGACTTTTTTTGTCACATTTTGGATGATATACTAACCTATGACTTTTTTGGACAACATACTATTATGACTTTTTTGTCAAATTTTGGACAACATACTATAATATGACTTTTTTGTCAAATTTTGGACAACATTCTAACCTATGCCTTTTTTGTCAAATTTTGGACGACATGCTATAGTATGACCTTTTTTTGTCAAATTTTGGAAAACATACTAACCTATGACTTAAATGTCACATTTTGGACAATATGCTATAGTCTGACTTTTTTGTCAAATTTTGGACGACATGCTATAGTATGACCTTTTTTTGTCAAATTTTGGACGACATGCTATAGTATGACCTTTTTTTGTCAAATTTTGGAAAACATACTAACCTATGACTTTTATGTCACATTTTGGACGACATGCTATAGTATGACTTTTTTGTCAAATTTTGGACGACATGCTAACCTATGACTTTTTTGTCACATTTTGGACGACATGCTATAGTATGACCTTTTTTTGTCAAATTTTGGAAAACATACTAACCTATAACTTTTTTGCCAAATTTTGGACGACATACTAACCTATGACTTTTTTGTCACATTTTGGACGACATACTATACTATGACTTTTTTGTCAAATTTTGGACGACATACTATGGTATGACTTTTTTCTCAAATTTTGGACGACAACCTAACCTATGACTTTTTGTCACATTTTGGACGACATACTATGGTATGACTTTTTTGTCAAATTTTGGAAGACAACCTAACCTATGACTTTTTGTCACATTTTGGACGACATACTAACCTATGACTTTTTTGTCAAATTTTGGACGACATACTAACCTATGACTTTTTTGTCGAATTTTGGACAACATGCTATAGTATGACTTTTTTGTCAAATTTTGGACGACATGCTATAGTATGACTTTTTTGTCAAATTTTGGAGAACATACTAACCTATGACTTTTATGTCACATTTTAGACGACAAGCTATAGTATGACTTTTTTGTCAAATTTTGGACGACATGCTATAGTGTGACTTTTTTGTCAAATTTTGGACGACATGCTATAGTGTGACTTTTTTGTCAAATTTTGGACGACATGCTATAGTATGACTTTTTTGTCACATTTTGGACGACATACTAACCTATGACTTTTTTGTCACATTTTGGACGACATGCTTACCTATGACTTTTTTGTCAAATTTTCAACGACATACTAACCTTTGACTTTTTTGTCAAATTTTGGACAACATTCTAACCTATGACTTTTTTGTCACATTTTGGACAAAATACTAAACTATGACATATTTTGGGCTTTTAATGCATTTAATTGATAGTACAGTGAGAGACAGGAAATGGGGAGGCAGAGAGGTGCAATGACATTTAGGAAAGGACTGTCCTATGCGGGATTCGAACCGGGGCCGCCTGCATATAAAACTGTAATCTAAACATAGCGTGGCAGCTCTACCAAGTGAGCTAAACGCTGCACCACCTTTATGACATTTTGGTCACATTTTGGACCACAAACTAACCTATGACCTTTTTGTCAAATTTTGGACGACATACTAACCTATGACTTTTTTGTCAAATTTTGGACGACATACTAACCTATGACTTTTTTGTCAAATTTTGGACGACATACTATAATATGACTTTTTTTGTCAAATTTTGGACAACATACTAACCTTTGACTTTTTTGTCACATTTTGGACGACATACTAACCTATGAATTTTTTTCACAAATTTTGGACAACATACTAACCTATGACTTATTTTGTCACATTTTGGACGACAACCTAACCTATGACTTTTTGTCACATTTTGGACGACATACTAACCTATGACTTTTTTGTCAAATTTTGGAGAACATACTAACCTATGACTCATGTCACATTTTAGACGACAAGCTATAGTATGACTTTTTTGTCAAATTTTGGACGACATGCTATAGTGTGACTTTTTTGTCAAATTTTGGACGACATGCTATAGTGTGACTTTTTTGTCAAATTTTGGACGACATACTAACCTTTGACTTTTTTGTCAAATTTTCGACGACATACTAACCTATGACTCTTTTGTCAAATTTTGGATGAAATACTATAGCATGACTTTTTTGTCAAATTTTGGACGACATACTATACTATGACTTTTTTGTCAAATTTTGGACGACATACTATGGTATGACTTTTTTGTCAAATTTTGGACGACATACTAACCTATGACTTTTTTGTCACATTTTGGACGACATACTAACCTATGACTTTTTTGTCAAATTTTGGACGACATACTAACCTATGACTTTTTTGTCAAATTTTGGACGACATACTATAATATGACTTTTTTGTCAAATTTTGGACGACATACTATACTATGATTTTTTTGTCAAATTTTGGACGACATACTATAATATGACTTTTTGTCAAATTTTGGACGACATACTTACCTATGACTTTTTTGTCAAATTTTGGACAACATTCTAACCTATGCCTTTTTTGTCAAATTTTGGACGACATGCTATAGTATGACCTTTTTTTGTCAAATTTTGGAAAACATACTAACCTATGACTTAAATGTCACATTTTGGACAATATGCTATAGTCTGACTTTTTTGTCAAATTTTGGACGACATGCTATAGTATGACCTTTTTTTGTCAAATTTTGGACGACATGCTATAGTATGACCTTTTTTTGTCAAATTTTGGAAAACATACTAACCTATGACTTTTATGTCACATTTTGGACGACATGCTATAGTATGACTTTTTTGTCAAATTTTGGACGACATGCTACCCTATGACTTTTTTGTCACATTTTGGACGACATGCTATAGTATGACCTTTTTTTGTCAAATTTTGGAAAACATACTAACCTATAACTTTTTTGTCAAATTTTGGACGACATACTAACCTATGACTTTTTTGTCAAATTTTGGACGACATACTATACTATGACTTTTTTGTCAAATTTTGGATGACATACTAACCTATGACTTTTTTCTCAAATTCTGGACGACATACTATGGTATGACTTTTTTGTCAAATTTTGGACGACAACCTAACCTATGACTTTTTTGTCAAATTTTGGAAGTCAACCTAACCTATGACTTTTTTGTCAAATTTTGGACGACATGCTATAGTATGACCTTTTTTTGTCAAATTTTGGAAAACATACTAACCTATAACTTTTTTGCCAAATTTTGGACGACATACTAACCTATGACTTTTTTGTCACATTTTGGACGACATACTATACTATGACTTTTTTGTCAAATTTTGGACGACATACTATGGTATGACTTTTTTCTCAAATTTTGGACGACAACCTAACCTATGACTTTTTGTCACATTTTGGACGACATACTATGGTATGACTTTTTTGTCAAATTTTGGAAGACAACCTAACCTATGACTTTTTGTCACATTTTGGACGACATACTAACCTATGACTTTTTTGTCAAATTTTGGACGACATACTAACCTATGACTTTTTTGTCGAATTTTGGACGACATGCTATAGTATGACTTTTTTGTCAAATTTTGGACGACATGCTATAGTATGACTTTTTTGTCAAATTTTGGAGAACATACTAACCTATGACTTTTATGTCACATTTTAGACGACAAGCTATAGTATGACTTTTTTGTCAAATTTTGGACGACATGCTATAGTGTGACTTTTTTGTCAAATTTTGGACGACATGCTATAGTGTGACTTTTTTGTCAAATTTTGGACGACATGCTATAGTATGACTTTTTTGTCACATTTTGGACGACATACTAACCTATGACTTTTTTGTCACATTTTGGACGACATGCTTACCTATGACTTTTTTGTCAAATTTTCAACGACATACTAACCTTTGACTTTTTTGTCAAATTTTGGACGACATTCTAACCTATGACTTTTTTGTCACATTTTGGACAAAATACTAAACTATGACATATTTTGGGCTTTTAATGCATTTAATTGATAGTACAGTGAGAGACAGGAAATGGGGAGGCAGAGAGGTGCAATGACATTTAGGAAAGGACTGTCCTATGCGGGATTCGAACCGGGGCCGCCTGCATATAAAACTGTAATCTAAACATAGGGTGGCAGCTCTACCAAGTGAGCTAAACGCTGCACCATCTTTATAGCATTTTGGTCACATTTTGGACCACATACTAACCTATGACTCTTTTGTCAAATTTTGGATGACATACTATAGTATGATTTTTTTGTCAAATTTTGGACGACATACTATACTATGACTTTTTTGTCAAATTTTGGACGACATACTATGGTATGACTTTTTTGTCACATTTTGGACGACATACTAACCTATGACTTTTTTGTCAAATTTTGGACAACATACTAACCTATGACTTTTTTGTCAAATTTTGGACGACATACTATAATATGACTTTTTTGTCAAATTTTGGACAACATACTAACCTATGACTTTTTTGTCACATTTTGGACGACATACTAACCGATGACTTTTTTGTTAAATTTTGGACGAGATACTATAATATGACTTTTTTGTCAAATTTTCAACGACATACTAACCTTTGACTTTTTTGTCACATTTTCGACGACATACTAACCTATGACTCTTTTGTCAAATTTTGGATGACATACTATAGTATGATTTTTTTGTCAAATTTTGGACGACATACTATACTATGACTTTTTTGTCAAATTTTGGACGACATACTATGGTATGACTTTTTTGTCAAATTTTGGACGACATACTAACCTATGACTTTTTTGTCAAATTTTGGACGACATACTAACCTATGACTTTTTTGTCAAATTTTGGAAGACATACTATAATATGACTTTTTTGTCAAATTTTGGAGAACATACTAACCTATGACTTTTTTGTAACATTTTGGACGACAAGCTATAGTATGACTTTTTTGTCAAATTTTGGACGACATGCTATAGTGTGACTTTTTTGTCAAATTTTGGACGACATGCTATAGTGTGACTTTTTTGTCAAATTTTGGACGACATGCTATAGTATGACTTTTTTGTCAAATTTTCGACGACATACTAACCTATGACTCTTTTGTCAAATTTTGGATGAAATACTATAGCATGACTTTTTTGTCAAATTTTGGACGACATACTATACTATGACTTTTTTGTCAAATTTTGGACGACATACTATGGTATGACTTTTTTGTCAAATTTTGGACGACATACTAACCTATGACTTTTTTGTCACATTTTGGACGACATACTAACCTATGACTTTTTTGTCAAATTTTGGACGACATACTAACCTATGACTTTTTTGTCAAATTTTGGACGACATACTATAATATGACTTTTTTGTCAAATTTTGGACGACATACTATACTATGATTTTTTTGTCAAATTTTGGACGACATACTATAATATGACTTTTTGTCAAATTTTGGACGACATACTTACCTATGACTTTTTTGTCAAATTTTGGACAACATTCTAACCTATGCCTTTTTTGTCAAATTTTGGACGACATGCTATAGTATGACCTTTTTTTGTCAAATTTTGGAAAACATACTAACCTATGACTTAAATGTCACATTTTGGACAATATGCTATAGTCTGACTTTTTTGTCAAATTTTGGACGACATGCTATAGTATGACCTTTTTTTGTCAAATTTTGGACGACATGCTATAGTATGACCTTTTTTTGTCAAATTTTGGAAAACATACTAACCTATGACTTTTATGTCACATTTTGGACGACATGCTATAGTATGACTTTTTTGTCAAATTTTGGACGACATGCTACCCTATGACTTTTTTGTCACATTTTGGACGACATGCTATAGTATGACCTTTTTTTGTCAAATTTTGGAAAACATACTAACCTATAACTTTTTTGTCAAATTTTGGACGACATACTAACCTATGACTTTTTTGTCAAATTTTGGACGACATACTATACTATGACTTTTTTGTCAAATTTTGGATGACATACTAACCTATGACTTTTTTCTCAAATTCTGGACGACATACTATGGTATGACTTTTTTGTCAAATTTTGGACGACAACCTAACCTATGACTTTTTTGTCAAATTTTGGAAGTCAACCTAACCTATGACTTTTTTGTCAAATTTTGGACGACATGCTATAGTATGACCTTTTTTTGTCAAATTTTGGAAAACATACTAACCTATAACTTTTTTGCCAAATTTTGGACGACATACTAACCTATGACTTTTTTGTCACATTTTAGACGACATACTATACTATGACTTTTTTGTCAAATTTTGGACGACATACTATGGTATGACTTTTTTCTCAAATTTTGGACGACAACCTAACCTATGACTTTTTGTCACATTTTGGACGACATACTATGGTATGACTTTTTTGTCAAATTTTGGAAGACAACCTAACCTATGACTTTTTGTCACATTTTGGACGACATACTAACCTATGACTTTTTTGTCAAATTTTGGACGACATACTAACCTATGACTTTTTTGTCGAATTTTGGACGACATGCTATAGTATGACTTTTTTGTCAAATTTTGGACGACATGCTATAGTATGACTTTTTTGTCAAATTTTGGAGAACATACTAACCTATGACTTTTATGTCACATTTTAGACGACAAGCTATAGTATGACTTTTTTGTCAAATTTTGGACGACATGCTATAGTGTGACTTTTTTGTCAAATTTTGGACGACATGCTATAGTGTGACTTTTTTGTCAAATTTTGGACGACATGCTATAGTATGACTTTTTTGTCACATTTTGGACGACATACTAACCTATGACTTTTTTGTCACATTTTGGACGACATGCTTACCTATGACTTTTTTGTCAAATTTTCAACGACATACTAACCTTTGACTTTTTTGTCAAATTTTGGACGACATTCTAACCTATGACTTTTTTGTCACATTTTGGACAAAATACTAAACTATGACATATTTTGGGCTTTTAATGCATTTAATTGATAGTACAGTGAGAGACAGGAAATGGGGAGGCAGAGAGGTGCAATGACATTTAGGAAAGGACTGTCCTATGCGGGATTCGAACCGGGGCCGCCTGCATATAAAACTGTAATCTAAACATAGGGTGGCAGCTCTACCAAGTGAGCTAAACGCTGCACCACCTTTATAGCATTTTGGTCACATTTTGGACCACAAACTAACCTATGACCTTTTTGTCAAATTTTGGACGACATACTATACTATGACTTTTTTGTCAAATTTTGGACGACATACTATGGTATGACTTTTTTGTCACATTTTGGACGACATACTAACCTATGACTTTTTTGTCAAATTTTGGACAACATACTAACCTATGACTTTTTTGTCAAATTTTGGACGACATACTATAATATGACTTTTTTGTCAAATTTTGGACAACATACTAACCTATGACTTTTTTGTCACATTTTGGACGACATACTAACCGATGACTTTTTTGTTAAATTTTGGACGAGATACTATAATATGACTTTTTTGTCAAATTTTCAACGACATACTAACCTTTGACTTTTTTGTCACATTTTCGACGACATACTAACCTATGACTCTTTTGTCAAATTTTGGATGACATACTATAGTATGATTTTTTTGTCAAATTTTGGACGACATACTATACTATGACTTTTTTGTCAAATTTTGGACGACATACTATGGTATGACTTTTTTGTCAAATTTTGGACGACATACTAACCTATGACTTTTTTGTCAAATTTTGGACGACATACTAACCTATGACTTTTTTGTCAAATTTTGGAAGACATACTATAATATGACTTTTTTGTCAAATTTTGGAGAACATACTAACCTATGACTTTTTTGTAACATTTTGGACGACATACTAACCTATGACTTTTTTGTAAAATTTTGGACGACATACTTACCTATGACTTTTTTGTCAAATTTTGGACAACATACTAACCTATGACTTTTTTGTCAAATTTTGGACGACATACTATACTATGACTTTTTTGTCAAATTTTGGAGAACATGCTATAGTATGACTTTTTTGTCAAATTTTGGACGACATACTAACCTATGACTTTTTTGTCAAATTTTGGAAGACATACTATAATATGACTTTTTTGTCAAATTTTGGACAACATACTAACCTATGACTTTTTTGTAACATTTTGGACGACATACTAACCTATGACTTTTTTGTTAAATTTTGGACGACATACTTACCTATGACTTTTTTGTCAAATTTTGGACAACATACTAACCTATGACTTTTATGTCACATTTTAGACGACAAGCTATAGTATGACTTTTTTGTCAAATTTTGGACGACATGCTATAGTGTGACTTTTTTATCAAATTTTGGACGACATACTATACTATGACTTTTTTGTCAAATTTTGGACGACATACTATAGAATGCCTGTTTTATCAAATTTTGGACGACATACTAACCTATGACTTTTTTGTCACATTTTGGACGACATACTAACCTATGACTTTTTTGTCAAATTCTGGACGACATACTATGGTATGACTTTTTTGTCACATTTTGGACGACATACTAACCTATGACTTTTTTGTCAAATTTTGGACGACATACTAACCTATGACTTTTTTGTCAAATTTTGGACGACATACTATAATATGACTTTTTTGTCAAATTTTGGACGACATACTTACCTATGACTTTTTTGTCAAATTTTCAACGACATACTAACCTTTGACTTTTTTGTCAAATTTTTGACGACATACGATGGTATGACTTTTTTGTCAAATTTTGGACGACAACCTAACCTATGACTTTTTGTCACATTTTGGACCACATACTAACCTATGACTTTTTTGTCACATTTTGGACCACATACTAACCTATGACTTTTTTGTCAAATTTTGGACGACATGCTATAGTATGACTTTTTTGTCACATTTTGGACGACATACTAACCTATGACTTTTTTGTCAAATTTTGGACGACATACTAACCTATGACTTTTTTGTCAAATTTTGGACGACATACTAACCTATGACTTTTTTGTCAAATTTTGGACGACATGCTATAGTATGACTTTTTTGTCACATTTTGGACGACATACTAACCTATGACTTTTTTGTCACATTTTGGACGACATACTAACCTATGAATTTTTTTGTCAAATTTTGGATGACATACTAACCTCTGACTTTTTTGTCACGTTTTGGACGACATACTATATAGTATGACTTTTTTGTCACATTTTGCACGACATACTAACCTCTGACTTTTTTGTCACGTTTTGGACGACATACTATATAGTATGACTTTTTTGTCACATTTTGCACGACATACTAACCTATGACTTTTTTTTGTCAAATTTTGGATGACATACTATAGCATGACTTTTTTGTCAAATTTTGGACGACATACTATAGCATGACTTTTTTGTCAAATTTTGGGCAATATACTATACTATGATTTTTTTGTCAAATTTTGGACGACATACTATAATATGACTTTTTGGATGATATACTAACCTATGACTTTTTTGTCAAATTTTGGACGACATGCTATAGTATGACTTTTTTGTCAAATTTTGGACGACATACTATAGCATGACTTTTTTGTAAAATTTTGGACGACATACTATACTATGATTTTTTTGTCAAATTTTGGACGACATACTATAATATGACTTTTTGTCAAATTTTGGACGACATACTATAGCATGACTTTTTTGTAAAATTTTGGACGACATACTATACTATGATTTTTTTGTCAAATTTTGGACGACATACTATAGCATGACTTTTTTGTCAAATTTTGGGCAATATACTATACTATGATTTTTTTGTCAAATTTTGGACGACATACTATAATATGACTTTTTGGATGATATACTAACCTATGACTTTTTTGTCAAATTTTGGACGACATGCTATAGTATGACTTTTTTGTCAAATTTTGGACGACATACTATAGCATGACTTTTTTGTAAAATTTTGGACGACATACTTACCTATGACTTTTTTGTCAAATTTTGGACGACATACTATAATATGACTTTTTTGTCAAATTTTGGACGACATGCTATAGTATGACTTTTTTGTCAAATTTTGGACGACATACTATAGCATGACTTTTTTGTCAAATTTTGGACGACATACTATAATATGACTTTTTTGTCAAATTTTGGACGACATACTAACCTATGACTTTTTTGTAAAATTTTGGACAACATACTATACTATGATTTTTTTGTCAAATTTTGGACGACATACTATAATATGACTTTTGTCAAATTTTGGACGACATACTTACCTATGACTTTTTTGTCAAATTTTGGACGACATACTATAATATGACTTTTTTGTCACATTTTGGACGACATGCTATAGTATGACCTTTTTTTGTCAAATTTTGGAAAACATACTAACCTATGCCTTTTTTGTCACATTTCGGACGACATACTATGGTATGACTTTTTTGTCAAATTTTGGACAACATACTACAATATGACTTTTTTGTCAAATTTTGGACAACATACTAACCTATGCCTTTTTTGTCAAATTTTGGACGACATGCTATAGTATGACCTTTTTTTGTCAAATTTTGGAAAACATACTAACCTATGACTTAAATGTCACATTTTGGACAACATGCTATAGTATGACTTTTTTGTCAAATTTTGGACGACATGCTATAGTATGACCTTTTTTTGTCAAATTTTGGACGACATGCTATAGTATGACCTTTTTTTGTCAAATTTTGGAAAACATAACCTATGACTTTTATGTCACATTTTGGACGACATGCTATAGTATGACTTTTTTGTCAAATTTTGGACGACATGCTAACCTATGACTTTTTTGTCACATTTTGGACGACATGCTATAGTATGACCTTTTTTTGTCAAATTTTGGAAAACATACTAACCTATAACTTTTTTGCCAAATTTTGGACGACATACTAACCTATGACTTTTTTGTCACATTTTGGACGACATACTAACCTATGACTTTTTTGTCACATTTCGGACGACATACTATAATATTACTTTTTTGTCAAATATTGGACAACATACTAACCTATGACTTTTTTGTCACATTTCGGACGACATACTATGGTATGACTGTTTTGTCAAAATTTGGACAACATACTTTAGCATGACTTTTTTGTCAAATTTTGGACAACATACTATAGCATGACTTTTTTGTCAAATTTTGGACGACATACTATACTATGATTTTTTTGTCAAATTTTGGACGACACTATAATATGACTTTTTGTCAAATTTTGGACGACATACTTACCTATGACTTTTTGTCAAATTTTGGACGACATACTAACCTATGACTTTTTGTCAAATTTTGGACTACATACTATAACATGACTTTTTTGTCAAATTTTGGACAACATACTAACCTATGCCTTTTTTGTCAAATTTTGGATGACATGCTATAGTATGACCTTTTTTTGTCAAATTTTGGAAAACATACTAACCTATGACTTAAATGTCACATTTTGGACGACATGCTATAGTATGATTTTTTTGTCAAATTTTGGACGACATGCTATAGTATGACCTTTTTTTGTCAAATTTTGGAAAACATACTAACCTATGACTTTTTTGTCACATTTTGGACGACATACTAACCTAGGACTTTTTTGTCAAATTTTGGACGACTTACTAACCTATGACTTTTTTTTTCAACCTTTGGACGACTTTTTTCTCAAATTTTGGACGACATACTATAGCATGACGTTTTTGTCAAATTTTGCACGACATACTATACTATGATTTTTTTGTCAAATTTTGGACGATATACTAACCTATGACTTTTTTTCAACCTTTGGACGACTTTTTTCTCAACTTTTGTACGACATACTATAGCATGACTTTTTTGTCAAATTTTGGACGACATACTTTACTATGATTTTTTTGTCAAATTTTGGACGATATACTAACCTATGACTTTTTTTCAACCGTTGGACGACATACTAAAGTATGACTTTTTTCTCAAAATTTGGGTGACATACTTTTGACATAAAATTTGGACATCAGCTACATAAATATAGTAATGCAAGAAAACAACAGAAAATGCAACTGCAAAAATATTTAAAAAGAGAAGCAGGTAGATTTGGAGTACAGATGCATTTAATAAATGTGATACAAAACTTGTGGAAAATAAGTATTGTGGAGTCTTATTCCACACCACCCTTCTTGCAGATCATGGAATTCCATATATTAGACTGATTTATTACAATTGTTTGTTTGTTTTTAAAAAAAAGCAAAAGTTTAGTAGCTCACTTTAACAGACGACATCCTATTTCAACATACAAGCTGCTCATCTTATAAGTCTGACTGTGACACAAAATTTCAGAGAAAATTTTAAGTAAAACACAAAATATCATATACATATTTAGCAATGAAAATTCCACTAGGTTAATTGAACAAATCTCCATGAGATTGATAACGTGTGTCCAAACTGAGATTTGTACAATATTACATGACAAATGTAGGTTTTGTGTCTTTGATTACTGTTATTAATGCTGTCACTGTTAATGCTTATACTGAGTAGTTGGTCAGTTTTTCTTTACGATTGGACATAAAGTACTGCTGCATTGTTGTCTGGTAAAAAAAAAAAAAAAAACACAACTTGGAGAAATTCACAGCTAAAATAACTAGAGAGGTATCGTGTGAATAGAATAGAAACCATATAACCATAAGTGTATTTGTATGGATGTTGCACAGATAAGACCCCAGGTGGTGTTCAAGCCCCTTTTGAAAGACATTTTTATTTATGTCTTTTTGTGTATTCTCCTTTTTTATATGACCCATGGCATCATTTCTTAATTAAAACTGTGTAATAATGCCCCCCAAGAAATGTAAATATATAGTAATTCTGAGTACTAAACATCTGCATGAGTGTATGTTTATTGCAATAAATAAATATTGAGGATTGATGAGGCTGTATTCGCAGTAATGTTTTGACTGAGCACAAAGTCATATGGGTTCGTTTCCAGATGTCATCACTCACACAGTTCTGCAACCTTCTGGCACACTGGAAGTGTTGCAAGTCAAGACTGTAAAACCAGAAAGTGTAACATCACATACAATTTATGAGAGCATAATGAAAATCCATCTGCCTTGTTTCCTGCCTTGAGTGTGATTCTGAGCACATCTGCTTAGTCAGACACCGTATGGTTTCGCTGTTCATTCACTCAGCGCCGAGCTGTGGTTTGTGGTAAAAAAAAAAAAAAATGCCCCTGTTACTTTGTTTCACTTTTTCTTGATGATGAAATACAGTACATCTTTTATATCGAGGTGAAAAGAGAACAGATCTGAAGGATTAAAAATTTGAGTTTTTTGAGATTTTGAATCGCCTCCAAACGGATTATCTGAAAGAATTTCTTTGAATTTAAAAAAAACGTGTCAATAACTGAGATCTGCACATTTCAATGTACTGTCGCTGCCATTTATGTGGCACTATTTACACTGTAAAACCATTCAGATATGCAGTAAACAAAGATGGGGAGGAAAAAAAGACGTGAACGGGGTCCAATTTGTGAAAAAAAAGTCCAAAGGTGGTCGTGACCTATTGCTGATGGTTGAGAAAGTCTGTGTGAATCAGTGTGAAAGCAGAGGTGACCCGGAAGTTTAGCAGAAAATCACAACCGATTCTGTTTGAGCCTGTCGATGTGGTAACAGAGTTTGAGCGCGGGGCCCAGCTTCAGCCCCAGGTACTTCATCATCATCTCACTTTTCAGCAGCAGCAGAGCGTCTCCGTCTATCTCCTGAAGCACATCACAGAGCCACGGTTACATGGACAGTACACCATTATTATATTATGAATATCACATGGTGCATGGGATGTGCAAATCTATCCTAATACAGTTTGTTTGCCAGATCAGTTAAAGGCCAGTAGGACTGAGCAATTTAAGAAAAACATCAAGTGAAGACTGTGAAGGATAAAAGCCACAAATTACCACATGACACTATCACAACATTAGCTGCTCAATAGTATGTTCTATGGCTAAATGAGAATGTAAAGATTTGCAGTTTCCACCATCTATGCAGACAGGGGAAGTAATGAATTACATTGGTGATGATGGTTTGGTTTCATGCAGAGGAGAGATAGTGATTATGTTAGACAAAGGATGTTGAACATGGAGCTGCCGGGCAGGAGGAAACATTAAGACCACAGAGGTTCATGAATGTTGTGGAGGAGGACATGAGGACATGTTAGTGTAACAGAAGAGGACACAAGGGAGCAGACAAGACGGCGGTACATGATCTGCTGTGGCGACCCCTGAAGGGAGAAGCCGAAAGTCCAGCAAGTCAGTCAAAAATAGAATCATTCACTTGTTCAGCCCTTCAGTGTAGTAGTCTGGACTCACATGTTTCCTGAAGACTTCAGCGTGAGGTCCTAGTGCTTGAGGGTCAGCGTCTTTGATGAACCAAACCACCTCCTCCACACTCCAGTTAGATGGGTCCTTACCAGCAGGACGTTTGCACTCTCCAGAGTCTGGCATTGGACTGTAGCCTGTGAATGTGTATGAGTAAATACTGAGTCCCACATCTGTTTATAATGAAATACATTAGCACGACTGTGTTCCACTCATGCAAATAAAGAGAACAGAGCAAAGAAGAAAGCAGAGGCAGATGGATGGATGTCGGCTCTTCCTATCATTGTGAAGTAGAATTCACCAAGCGTTGGATTGTTCACCCACTAATAGGGAACGTGAGCTGGGTTTCGTGAGACAGGTTAGTTTTACCCTACTGATGATGTGTTGTTGCAATAGTAATCTTGCATCATTAATTGATTCGATAAATAAAGAAAACACAACAAAAGTTGTTTTATATCGCTATCTTCTTTCTTTTTTTAAGTTATACATCAAATTGTTCTCAGGAACTTGTAAAATGCTGAAATAACTTAATGTAAAGGTTTTTTTGTTTTTTTTTGATGACTTGTTTCATGTATTTAAAGCGACGCACTGTGGGATATCATCCTTCAAACAATGTCCCCAAGATTATTTTGATGGTACAGCAACTCATACAAAGCTTGTTAAAGCCTGAGCAACGTCTGGTTTCAAGTCCGGGCCATGAAGAGAACTACAGTGTTCTACTTTGGACGACATACGTCATACGTGAGCTTGCTGTGTTATTGGAGTTATCTCATCCATAAATCAAAGTACAGACAATGCAAGCTATGCAAACTCTAAACCGTAACCCTAATTTATTGGAGAAAAACCAGTGCAGACAACGAAATGTAGACTGGAGAAACAGACCATAAGTGTGTCATTTTGTTTGCTCTGACTTCTAAAGATTAAAAATGTTCATTCCTAATAAAGGGATCGAACGTGTAGCAATCTTTTTCAGGGGTTTCCCCCACACACAGCCTCACCATTTCTGTTTGTATCCTGGAAGCTGCCTGGGCATGACAATTGTCTGCACAAGCCCATTGGAGTGGAGCACCTGCTGCCACGGTAACCATACGAGCGCTTTGCTGGGTACTGTGACACCATGAGGTTAAACCCGGAGTCACTGGGGTCCACGGCGTATCTCTTGGACTCCACCGGTGGGTCACATAAGAAGTCGTCAGGCACTGGTGTCTCTGCTGAAGAAGCAGAAACAACGACAACAACAGGAAGTGACATATTTCCAGAGAGAGGTCAAAGGTTTCACACATTTACTCTAATACTAATTACTAACTTTTCTTGAAGGTTTATGTTTGTCCTAAATTTGAACAAATGAAAGTGGTTGTAAATGTGTGATCGAACACCTGCAGCGCGAGGTATTTTCAGACTACCTGATATTTTTAATTAACATATAGTTTGTGCACTTTAGACAGAATATGCACTCTGCACTTTGGGAATGAGTGTGAGTATTGTTATTATTGTTGTCCTACCCTGTGTGTGTGTGTGTGTGTGCGTGTAGCGATATGACAACGATCGTGATTTCATTTGATCCGTTAGGATTTCATTCCATTTGATGTGGTCTGGTATGATGATTTGATTTTTGAAGCTGTGAACATGTGTCTGAATGTTGTTTTCATTTGCATTCGTCTGCAGACTTAGCCAAACAGTGATGAACTAACTACTCTTATAGGAAAGATAATGTTAAACCTCCCCTGAGTCTGTTACTGTGAGGAAATGAAACAGCTGAGCAGTAAATCAGTAAATCCTGTGAATCTGCTCTGAGCCGTTATGAGTTTACCTGTGATGACAGAGCTTAAAGATGGAGATAACTACACTGGGTTAACTCTGAATCATTTTAACTTTATAACTACACGGGTTTGAAAAGGTCCTTTTCATCTGTACATCCAAACATCCTTTACGTCTCCACCCCTGACCCTTTTTTTGGGGGTCCCTGTTCAAAAAGAGGGTCAGGGATGAAGAGGATAAAATACAGCATGTACATATAATTATATAATAAGATAAAGACAAAAATACAGAGACTAGTGTTGAAATACCCGAAAAGAAAATGGCGAATCTGTCTCGTGGTGCCGCAGAGAGTAAACCGGTCTGTGTTTGCACACACAGTGTGTGTGTGTGTGTGTGTGTGTGTGTGTGTGTGTGTGTGTGTGTGTGTGTGTGTGTGTGTGTGTGTGAGCATGCTTTGCTTCTGTTTACAGTGTGACATTACAGTGAGGCCAAACTGCTGGTCCCTGACACATTAGATTCCTATTCCCAACTCAAATACACTGAAGGCAATCTTTAAATATTTGCTTATTCAGAGTAGAATAGATCAAGTCAGGAAACTGATAGGGAAAAAAAGAAAATGTCTGACTTTCTCCACAGACAAAGCAGAAGAGGGAGGCTAAGCGAGTGAAGACTATGTTTGAGAATGTGTCTTTCTCATAGACACTACTGGGCTGTTTTTGATTTAACAAGCACACAAACACAGGAGTCAGTGTTTTCTGATACCATCTAAAAAGCATAACCCCCCCCCCCCCCCCCCTCACAGACAACAAGTGACTAGTTAGGGAGCAAAGAACAAAGACACCGCGCTGACGTGTGTGCAAACAGAGGCATGTATTCAGTGCTGAAGTAAAGTAAAAAAAAAAAAGAAGAGAAGATGCAAAAGCAGAAGAGAGAGAGAGAGAGAGAGAGGGAGAGAGAGCACATGTCACACCGCAAAACACTCATCGAGCTGTGAGAGTCAAATACACCTTTTTAAAAGAAAAACAAACAAAAAAAACACCTTTCTACCTAATTAGACCTGATAATTCTGGGTGCAGAAGTAACTTTATAACAGTCAAAATGACTGTGTGTTTTTTGTGTTTTTTGTGTTTTTTGTGTTACCTGTTAGGACCTGTGGTGTGGACGACTGAGGGACGATTGCAGCGTCCTGTGGTACTGAGCCCATCTCAGGCTCTGGAGTGCTGCTGGGAGAAGAGTTGGCCAGTGGGGACATGACCATCCTGGGCTTCAGCTGCACACACACACACACACACACACACAAACTTGTTTTTCTATCTCTATGAGGAGACATAATGCACTATCACAACTAAATACCCAGCCCTGAGCCTAAAACCAGGCTGAAAAGGCCCTTAAACCTCGTTGATAGAACATGTGAATTATAGAAAGTAAACACGATATCTCTCTTGTCCACTGGAGAAATGATCAGCAGTGTTTTTTGGTGACAGAGGCTCCAGACTGGAGCTTAAAGCGTAACGTGTGTAATAATTAGTGATATTCAAATGGTGAGAGAGCAGAGTCTCTGTTTCCCAAGCACGTCAGGGAATTACGGCCTTCGCATACCAGTGATGATGTTCTTCTTCTTTATTTGCATAATAAGCTTCTGTTTCAAATAGAAAAACATAATCACACTCTGGCTGGTTTGGATGCTCTGGCTTCTGCTAAAAGATGGTGCCTAAATAAAGCTTTATTCTAAAGGCTAAAATATCCCATTACTATGTGAAAATAAAGTGACGGCTGACTGACCTTGAAGCCAGGTTTCCTGCCTCTCTTTTTGGGGACCTTGTGGGACGACAGAGGCTCTATGTAGTGACCCTGGAACTCCAGCTTACGGATGGGTGGCCGTCCTCTCTTTCTGCCAGGCACTTTACCCTGGGGCCCCATCATAAACTGTGGGCCAGGAGCGGCAGTCTGCATCTCGGCGCTGCCAGACAGGGCGCTCATCAGACCTGACGGAGACCAAAGAATATGATGATGAAAACCAAAAGTAACAGGAAGTGGCAGCTTTCAACCGTGCGCGTCACTGCCTCAGCACCGAAGTGGAGCGGAAGCTTTAGATGTATATGTGAGACCACTCCCTACACACACACACACACACACACACAGCGAGAGAGAGCTAAACTATAGGAAATAGAAAAAAAAAAGCCACAGAGAGCTTTGAAGACTGCTACACCCCTCCCCCTCTCCAGCTGCAAAGATTGAAATAAATATCATTACTGCAAAGAAAGAGAGAGACAGACAGACAGACAGACAGACAGACAGACAGACAGACAGGGAACACACACACACACACACACACACAACCTCATCTAGTGCACAGTTCTCAATCTTAACTTTGACCACAGTCTTGCATATGAGGTGCTGCCTCTTTAGGACCAGGTTTTGGACCTTATCTACTGGACCTGAAAAAGTCAGTGTCACTACTAGAAAAGGTCCTAAAAAGGTAACACACACACGCACCATCACTGTGCAACACCACAGAAGTTGTTTTTGTTTTTGTTTATTGCAACAGATGATAATGATGGACTAATTCAATGCCTTAGACCTATTACTATATGTTTGATGTTGCCTAAAAACTGTAACCAGCACAAACAAACAGGTTATAGAAAATTAAAAAAAATGATGCTCTTCCTCGATGACAAATACTGACAGAGGAGGAACAGGAACAGAGACAGAGACAGACTGAACACGTGAACATGTGGGATCCCTTCAAATCACACACACACACACACACACACCCACACACACACACACGCATCATTCTCAGCATTGCCTACCCTGCACACAGCTGCTGTCTGCTGACGCTTCACTCCAGCAGCAGGTCTCCTGATATTCCCCTGATGGATCTCCAGCCGTCTGTTCTCTACTGTTCTCTACTGTTCTGTGATGCTGCTGCTGCTGCTGCTGCTGCTGCTGCTACTGTACACTTTCACAACACTCTCTCTCTCTCTCTCTCTCTCTCTCTCTCTCTCTCTCTCTGTTCCTCAATCTCCGACCACCTTCCTGTGAAACCACCCCCTCCTCCCCAACCCCTCTTCACTATACCCCCCCCTCCCCTTTCCTCTGTGTCCCCTTTCAGTTGTCATAGCAACACGCTTCTAACATCCCATGGCAGCCTACAGACGTGCTGGGCTTAAAGCAGTGTGTGTGTGTGTGTGTGTGTGTGTGTCTGCCATAAGCTACTTCTGGAGACAAACCAGTCAATTGGGGACAAAAGATGGTTAGAATAAAGAATAAAGGGTGAGGGTTACACATGTGGTTATGATAAGGGGAAATTAAGACATTTTTCTCTATACTAAGGGTAAATCTATATTAACCCTTTAATATAGATTAATAGAGCATTTTGCCTGCTTTTTTCCATTAAAGCGTAGAGTATACACAGAGGCTATAAGAATGTCTTATATCCCTTTTTTCAGCACAACCTATAGGCAATCTGACGAAAAAGATTTTTTAAATCAGATTGAATTTGTGAAATTTAGAAATACGTCACAGTTCAAAGACCGCTTCGTTTTTAGGAAGAAAAAGAAAAGAAAAACGGTCTATTTTGTGACTTCTGCACAATTATTGCTACTTTATATTATATCACTACTAAAAATGCGATATAAAATGACTCAACAAAAATGCATTTTTTTAAAGCCTGAATATGTGACACAAGGACATTTTGAGGGAAGTGAAAAAACATATTTTTAGCTGGTCCTCCCTTTCTGTGGCACCTTAAAAGGGTATTAAGACTTTATGGGTTAGAATGAGAATAAGGTTCAGGCCAGGGTAAGGATAAGGGTTGGGGTTTGTCATTTAAGTTGTGATGGGTAAGGTTATAGGATATGGGGCTTGGGAGTGTCTACGAGTGTCCTCACAAAGATAGCCGTGCAGAAATGTGTGTGTGTGTGTGTGTGTGTGTGTAAGAGAGAGAGACAGAGAGAGAGAGAGAGAGAGAGAGTGTCATGTAATTACAGTTGCTGCAGCTCAGGATTTTTCTTGTCTGAAAAAAAAAAGCTCACTCAGAGGAATGATGGGGGATTCAAGCTGTGCCATGTTTGCACTCTGAGCACTGGGGGTCTACAAACTGTAATCTTCACTGAAATTATCTCTGAAGAAATATATATATATACATATATATATATATATATATATATATATATATATATATATATATATATATATATATGTATACAGAGGTGGAATGTAATGAATTACATTTAATCGCGTTACTGTAACTGAGTGGGGTTTTTGTGTCCTTATGTTTACTTAAGTATGTAATTAAATACTTCAGTATGTTTAAAATAACAGCCATTACTGAGTAATAAAATAAAATAAAATAAAATAAAATAAAATAAAATAAAATAAAATAAAATAAAATAAAATAAAATAAAATAAAATAAAATAAAATAAAATAATGTGGACAGGTGACTGGTGAAATGGCACTAGTTAAGGTCCCTGAGTGACATGTGTGACCTTTGACCCATTTTGACTGATACATTATGTCATTACATGTTTTATTTTGTCGGCACTTTAACTTGTAAGGGTTTGCCTTCAATTAAAAACAATTCATGTGAGACTAATTGTGTCCCCTTGTCCTTTTCTGCACGACACAAGAAAGAACCCCAACCTTGTTATTAAAGTAGCTAAGTTACGCTGTGTAATTTTAAATACGCTACTTTTTTGAGTATTTTAGTACTCTTTCACCTCTGTGTATATATATATATATATATATATACATATAAATATATATATGTATATATATATATATATGTGTATATATAAAACCAAAGGTACTGTACCTTAGGTAGAGGCCTTTCGGGAAAAGCTAATTTTTATGTGACTTCCTCTGTGTCGGCTCATGTATGTGTTTTTATGTCTGATAATGAAACACGCGAAAAGAGAAGACGACCCAGCCGAGGGTGGGTCTCTGTGTGGCTTATCTGCTCTTAAAAGCTACAACTGAAGAACAACTCAGCCTTTGCCCCTCGCCACCACTTATCGATTAGTTACGCTCAGGTTGCCATGCCGATTTCCATTTAGACGCCGTGTTTGTGGGGCTTGGACGCTCAATCAAAATCAGGTTAACCTTTCAGAGAGAGGATCAAAGGGCCCCGGTGCCCTCACCTCCACGCAGCACCGCTGAGAGCACGTGCAGAGATTTGTAAGGGGGTTGGCTTTAAGGAAAACACTGAATATGATGTCAATATGAAAATGTTTGTGTGTGTGTGTGTGTGTGTGTTTTTTTCTTCACTTTGATTTTTCAGTTTAAAGACAGAGACAGCTAAAAGTAGCAGATTCCAATTAACCTCTGTACTTTCTGTTCATTTTCATTTGAAGGCCCACATTGGCGCTGTGTCCTGTTCTGAAAGGCTCTTTTCATTTTGGCCAAAGGTTTTATTTTTTATTTTCTACTTGTTTGCAGAAAAATTCTATTGAATGTATTTGTGTTATTATCATTATTAGCAGGGACATGTATTATTATTAAAAGTCAGACTGACTTATTGACACGTGCATCAAATTTGGAAGTGTGACTTTTTGGGTTATTCCTCAAGCAATATATATCAGTCAAATGTGGTTAAGTAAGAAAAGAAGAACACGTTTATAAATACTATAAATACTACTTGGGCACACCAGTTACTGTGATTGAATCAAACTGTGACAAAAGCATATTGTCCCGGCCCTAGATATGACACAGCGCGACCACCGTCACGCGGTTAATTGGCAGTTACTGTGATGCCCTGTCTGTATCTGTGTGTGTGTGTGTGTGTGTGTGTGTGTGTGTGTGTGTGTGTGTGTGTGTGTGTCTGTGTGTAACCCCATAAATCATAAAAGTAATTACACAGTGAGATTAATCCAGATGTCCCTCCTCAATCAGTCCTGTCCTATTACACTGTTTCACATTACAGATGGAGACTGAGGGAGCAGATAATCATCTTTTACTTAAAAAGAACTGGGTGTGGGGGAGGGGATGTGGGGGGGCACCATTAACACTGACTAACGACATGAGGCAACTCCATTTTTTTTTTCTTTTCTTTATAGAGACAGGGGGGAAATCTTTGCACCACTGCACTACACCCTGTGCCTTTTGGACTGCAGCCTGATTTGTTTATAGCTAATTAAGCAATTAAGCGATCAGTGATCGACTCCTCCCCCATTTTATTGTTAAACTCGGGGACATAATCTCCCCGTATTGTTCCCCTTTTTGGACACCATGTGTGCAAAAAGCGTGTTTAAAATGCTGTGGGAGCGCAGTGTTATGATGCAACAATGATCAGCAATGATTAGCATAACTTAATTCAGTCGCCGCAGGCCACGGACTTTTAAATCTGTTTTCACTTATGCAAAAGGGGAAATTGCAATGGAGTCAGTTATGCTAATGCATCTGTGAAGTGCACACCTACACACATAAACAAAATGTCTTAACGTCGGCGTGCCACACACACACACACACACACACACACAAACACACAATGCACACTTTGGTTTCCAAGGCTTCCAAAGACAATGCATTAACTTACATCGATTTCCTGGAGACTTACTTTACCCTTAACCTTAATTACAGAAGACATGGGGACTTAGGTCCCCACAACATAAGGAATACTAGGTACACACACACAGACAGCATTCTTAGTGAAGACACTCATACTCATAATACATTCTCTAGCCCCTAGACTAAATTTAACCTTCACAATTAAATGCCTTAACCCTTAACCCTTAACATAACCCTAACATAAACCTAATTCTAATCCTTCCCCTCAAACCAGGTCCTAACTCTGAAAAAAGCCCTTTAAAGTTGTAAGGACCAGTTAAACGGTCTTCACTTTCCCATCATTTATACATTTTTGGTCCTCACAAAGACAGACATAGAGTAGAAACACACACACACGCACACACATGAAGATGTATGCATAAAATAATCACATTTTAACTAGAAGCTACAGTATATGCCCTTTTCCTCTGGGTCTGGGTTTGGTGTGTGTGTGTGTGTGTGTGTGTTCTCTAATCAAAGTAACAATGAAACACACACCCCTGAATTTATTTACAGCTCAGGCAGAGTGTCACCATGGTAACAGACAGCGAAATCGGATTCGGCACCGAAGTCATGCAATAAGGTGGGAATAAATAAACACATAAACAGCAATGTGTGTATTAAACAGGCAGGCACACACACACACACACACACACACTCTGCCCCTCCTTATCTCCACTATACTGTTGATAACACAAAACACTCCCCACGAAATGGAAGGTGAGGAATATTGCTCTTTTCATCAGCTCTGTGTGGGGGGTTGGAAAAGGAAGAATTTGATAAATTCAAAATAAAAACTACAGACATATAGCATGCACCTTTTACATTTTCAATTTAAATATACTACACACGTTTTTCTTGAATGTTATTTTCTTCTTCTTTTTTCTCCAACTAAAATTAAATTTAAAATGAAAGGTTTCGTTTAAATGTTAGCTTTCCAAATGTTTTGGTTTAGATTGCAGAGCCAAATTTAAACTCTAGCTGCATTGTCTTACATATAGGTCCATAGGCCATAGGAAGGAAGGAAAGGAGGGAGGGACTGAGGGTGGAAGACAGAAAGAAAGAAAGAAAGAAAGAAAGAAAGAAAGAAAGAAAGAAAGAAAGAAAGAAAGAAAGGAAACAAGAATCAAAATCACTGTTTTAAAGTCTCGAGATTCGTAATTTGACCTCCGCCATGTTGAGGCTCTCGTTGAAGGATACCAGCTGTCAATTAGCCCTTAGTGCCGTAGGTGCACCCATGGTAAATTGCTGTGGGAATAATAGACAACTATATATCCTGGGGCGTGTGTGTTTATAGGTCACATATTCAGGCTTTAAAAAAATACTTGTTGTTGAGTCAAAGTTATGATTCATTTTATATTGCATTTTTAGTAGAGATTTCAAGTAGCAATAATGGTGCAGAAGTCACAAAATTAGACCGTTTTTTCTTTTTCTTTTTGTTCATAAAAAAATGAGCCAAGTCAACTTTGAACTGTAACATCCAGTTTCTGTGTTCTAAGGGTTAAACTGGAGTCCACTCATGTGATTTATCATCTATTTTCCTTGAGATCATTAAATCCTCACTGATGTTACAAATCAAGTCATAATTTCATAAATTCAAACTAAATCAAACCTCATGTGGGTATCCAAGATATTCTTACTTCCTGGTTTTTATAGATTGCCAAAGGGTCGATTCTTTTCTTTTTTCAACCACACGTGCTTGCAGGCTCATTTTTCACATGAAGGTCACATTTTGGGTTCGATAAAAGAGATTTAACTTGCGCTCTAAAGCTGTCTCATCACCTCAAACGACACGAATCTGGCAAATACTGGCAAATGTAGTTTGACAAGTGGCTTAAAAGATGGAAAAAAAACAAGATCAACTATTCAGGGGGGGTATGTAAAAAAAAAAGAAGTGATTGACAAAATGGTGGTGAAGAGAAAACAAACCCTTTCAGCTTTTTCAGTGAGTGAACGTCATTTTCTGTCAGGTTGGAGATGAAAGAAATCTCCCTCCCCCCGACTGTAATATTTCATATTTACCAAGAGATCAGAAACATCAGACAGTGTATCCTGGAAAAATAAATATGAAACATTCATTCCCAAAGGACACAAGCAGTGATGGAAACCGAGTGAAAAGCTTGAGAGAAACTTGTTTTTATCACTGAAGGATGTTAATTTAATATGCTGTGCATTTATTTCAGGCTAAATACTAGTTCCAACATTTTGTTATCATGATAAACAGCAATAATAATAATAAACAAGAACATAGTGCCGCCACTGACGATGATATCATGAGGTATGTGGAGCTGCAGAAAATGGATGAATGAGATCATTATGTTGTCATCAGACAATAATAAACTGCAGCAGCTTCACAATAAAAGTTTTTTTATAACCGAACTGTTAAATACTGAAAGCGTGATTATCTTACAGAGGATTTAATGCTTCATTTAACATGTTTGTTTCTAAATAATCTCCTAGAAAGAAAAATGATTTGAGGTAATGCACCTGCACTTACTTGCAAATGCTAAATGATTCCAAAAACAGCAGCAGACCTAAATATGCAATATGTGTAAAACCAAAATAATCCACATTAATTAAGAGTAAAGGTCCCAATAATGAATGAATGTGAAATAATATTTACCGGGGTTTTAGCTGGGCAATTCATTTAATGGAAAACCATCTGCAAGTGAAAAATAGACTCAGTTAATAACAAACCAGTAGAATAAAGTGTAAATTAATTCATTTATTTTTTCACAGTTTGTCACCTTTATTATTATATTCATAGGCTGGTGAACCTTTAGGCTCTTGCAAAATGAAGTTAAATGTAAAATGTTTGTTGAACACAACAGTTTTATTTTGAAATTTCAAAGAAAAAAAAACGGTATGAATACTTATGGGTTTTTTTATTTTTGTTTTTAAAGTCTATCATAGTAAGACCTATTGTAAAAAAAAAATGACATCACTTTAGCTGTCCTTAAAACACACCTGCTAATAAATATTAATAATATTTTTTGAAAACCACATATATCCTAATGTTTAGCCTTAACACTGAAGTGGGAACAATATCTGAAAAGGTGAAAAAAAAATTGTTATTTGGGGGATTTACAGGGTATTTGTTTGGTTTCCATTTGTATAATATTTAATAGATTTGAGCAGGATTCTGGGGCTGCAGTGTCATCTTTAGGCCTGCAGAGGGCGACAGTTTCCCTGTGTAGTAAGAAGTCACTACTGATGCCATGCTGTGTTTAAAGTGTAACTAAAGCCCTAAACCGCTTTTCCCAGGTAAAGACCGGTGTATATGGATATCTAGCAATGTTGTTTATTAATCTATTTGCAAATCTTGTGTGAATTTCTCTGTGAGATGAATAAAGTATCTATCCATCTATCTATCTATCTATCTAAATCTTCATAGTTTTAGGTTTATTAACGCTTTAAGAAGCCATTCATTCTTAGCAGTTACTGCATGTGAAATGCACAAAAAAAACAACGACTGGCTTCATCCAGCACAGGAAGTCAACAAGAAGCATCTTTTAAAAGTTTTTATTTGAAATGATTTTAAATACAAATAATATATTTTTCCATTTACAATGACAGTTCCTTTGTAAACAAAAGTGGCAGATCGATCGATAGTCATTGGGTTGTCTGTCCAAACTTAGACGGCCTGTGGGGCCAGGAGCCTGGACAAGGTCTGTCATGGGAGAGATGGTGTTGTATTTAACCTCACTGCAGTTTGTTTGTTTGTTTGTTTGTTTGTTCCACACAGCGTAAATCACTGATGCTACATTCTATTGCAGAGCGATAAATACTCAGAGTACAATATAACCTGTTAGCATACACCTGCTTTGAGCACGAATAACAGGAGGGTAGAGTGCGCGCGTGTCAGTCTGTCTGTGTGTGTGTGCGTTTATGTGTTGTGTAGGGAGAGTGTGCCCACAGATATTCAAACCAATCTCTCCCACACTAATATGATCCTAGCTACTGAAATAATAAACTGATGGAAGGATATTCCCGGGTTAACTGTTATCTTTTGAAAACTGAACTGTTAAGATGTCGGCATACAGAGGCGGCCAACAAAGCCGTACAAGGAAGCTCTAATTTCCCCCCCCCCCCCACTCAAAAGGTTACAATGGAAGAAAACAAGACAACAAAAAAAACTGAATTTCAAGCCAGCGCTAAAGACAATCCTCCACTGAAATAGCAGTTTAAATGACCAGAGAGAAGAGTTGCTGGACAGGAAGTGACACGTCTAACAATACATGTTGCTTTTCCCCAACATGTTTTTGTTCATGACACTTCATCATTCAGTGTTTGACATTAGTGTGTCAAGGATGTCGTACTCCAATCCCTAAAAGAGCCACAAGCGGACTCTTTACAAAGCTGTTCTTATGAGAGACTTTGACCTGGTAGCATCAGTGATATGCATCAAGTCTGTGGAGCCATGGGTTAATTATCAGGATTATTTTTAAATGGAAACAAAGGGAAAAACACTATTAACTTCTTTTTATACTTTTTTTTTTTTTTTTTTAAATCAAACATAAAACTATTTATTTATGCTCTCCCAAGAACCACTGGTGCATAGCACCCAAACATATGTATGTTGTGGTATTTCAGTTGTATCCATAAAGGCCTTTTTGGACAAGGATTATACACTGGAATGTGCAAAAAATTGAGATAGAAAAAAAAAAAAAGAGGAAAAGATGAAGAGGAAAAACCACAAGTATGTATGTATACATATGGATATCGGTATCTGAGCCCCCGGGCAACACAACTTCCATGTCGTATGTGAAGAAAGAAAGAAACTCTAACACTGAAAGCTTTGTCATATGATTCATTTCACAAGTCGCCTGCTTTAAACTTAAAAAAAAAATGTTTCTTTCAGTTTGATGTGGGCGTAGGTCGGGCATCATTAACAGCGCTGACTTCATCTATCTGTAGACACATCCTCCTTCAACATATAGCGAGTACAAGCACGTACAAGTGAATGGCCGTCTAGCATGACATGGGTTTGAGTCTTTGATGTGATTCCTAACGTGTGGGGGGGCTAAAGCTCACACTTCTGCAGTTTTCAGTGTGCAACAGAAAGTGTCACTGATGTGGAAAATTGTTGGTGCCAAGAGAGTTAAAAAAACAAAACAACAACATGTGTTGTGCGAGAGTGAAGTCAGGACTTGCTTACAGAAGTTGCGTGTTCTTGTTAGTTATGCACACAGAGTTATTAGCAGGTTGCACGTCCCCCCCCCCCTTCTCCCGCTCAGGGACAAAAAGCCCAGATTATAGGTCCTCCAGTCCACAGTGTGACAATCTTTCATACCTGTACAAACACATACGAGGTAACAAACACGCGGCACACGCACACAACACACCCTCACATGCGCACACCAACACGCACACAGGGGGCCAGGTATAAGTATTCACAGAAATCTCTTCCGCCGGCGACAGGAAGTGAAAGAACAAGTCTCTGTAGAAAAGAGCAAAATGGTCACAGTCCATCAGTCCGCGTCACTGTCAGGGTAAAACAGACAAGAGGGAGGAGGGCTGTGTGTAGATTGACCCGATAATTCAGTGTGTGTGTGTGTAAGTGTGAGTTGTGTGGCAGGCAGGGCTTTGCTGCTCCTTATTCTCACTGCTGAGTGCTGTTGTGGGGTCAAGGATGGTTGGCTGTGTGTGTGACAGTGTGTGTGTGTGTGTTTGTGTGAATGGTGCGCGAGCACATGTGTTGATGGATCCCCGCTCTCAGTCGTTGTCCTCGTCATCGTCCTCGCTCTCTTCGATGCCATCGCTGTCCTCCTGCTCCTCGTCCTCCTCCTCTGTGTCGGGGATATCCCACTGTGGGTGGTTGTCCAGCATGGCTTTGGCCTCGTGGACCTCCAACTGGAGGAAAACACGACAAAACACGTCAAAGTTTAAATGTCGATGTCTACGTTCAGATTACCAGGCTGAAAGAACGTGTTTCGTATAAATCATAAGACACTGACACAGTAACACTTTTAGGTATGCAATAGACTTTTATTTTGATAAAGCAGATATTTTAAAAAACACATTACTGTATTAGACCGCAGCATGAAATCAGCTTTTTGTGAAGCTAGTACACACAAGACTGTAAAAGACAGAGTTAGAAATGAATAGACATTATATTGACTTGAATTCATTTATTTGATGTGGTCTTATCCACAAAACTACCTTAATGGCAAGGTGACGATTCTTCTTAATATTGAGAATTAGTTTTAAAAGGAAAAACATGAAAGCCCTAGGTCCCTCTTCATGGACACTGCAGAACGTGTGGAATTGTCTTCATCAATCTACTGGCTTTTATCTGAGAGACTGCTGATACAGGAGTCTTCCACGTCGCTGCAAGTAAGTTCATCAGACCACATCAATCCCGAACTACTTATTTCAACATCATCCTCTTCTTCACATTGTTTTGGGGATCCAACAGACGGAGGGTTATACGGTTCACCATTTTGGTTGACTTCCACTTCAGCCTCAGCATCTTCTGGGAATTGTAGTATGTCGCTGTCATCAGTGACGTACGAAAAACTGCTGCTATAGCAGTCGCTGGAGTTCTCCTGGTCGCCAACAACAGATTCATCCTGCCACATAAATCCTGAGCTACTACTCTCCTCATCCTCATCATATTCTCCTACAAGACACTTGTGGCATCCACGAGGCAGTGGGTCATCCTGCTCAGCTTTCACGTCGACTTGCACTTGAACCTCGGCATCTTCTGGGGATTGTTGTACGGCATCGTCGTCACTGACGTGTGAATACCCGCCAACATCGCAGTCACAGGAGTTTCCGCTGGTACACGAAAAACTGCCGTTTTCCTGGTCACTAACGGTAGATTCATCCTGCCACATGAATCCCATGCTTCCATCCTCGTCACATTCTCCTCCAAGACCCCACATGTGAGGCAGTACTTCATCTTCATCGCCACTCACGTTGACTCGCACTTCCACCTCTACAACCTCCTGGGAACTTTGCACTTCCTCGTCATAACTGGCACACAAACTGTTTTCCTGGTCGCTGACAGTAAATTCTTCCTGCCACGTGAATTCCATGTTACTACTTTCCTCATCCTCATCACATTCTTCTCTGAGACGCTTTCGGCACATGCGAGGCAGCAGGTCATCCTGCGCGCCATTCAGGTTGACTTGCGCTTGAGCCTCTGCAACCTCCAGGGATCGTTGCACTTTGTCGTCATCACTGGCACATGAAAAGCTGCCGTTTTCCTGGTCGCTAACAGTAGATTCATCCTGCCACGTGAATCCCACGTTACTACTTTCCTCATCCACATCACATTCTCCTCGGAGACGCTTTCGGCACATGCGAGGCAGTAGGTCACCCTGCACGCCATTCAGGTCGACTTGTTGCACATTGATGTCACATGAACATGAATAATTGCCGACACAATCGCTGTCAGAGGAGTTGTCCCAGTTATCTGGAAGTTGACCCCACCCACTGAATTCCACTTGTTCAGCATCTTGGAAATCCGAACTGAATCCACGACTGCAATGTCTGCAGCGTCCAACGTGCTTGTATTTCCTCTCTTCAACTACAGCAAATGGAACAGTATTCTGATCACGGCGATTGTCGACGCCGTCACCATTGCCATTACAGTTGATGGAAACACTAAAAAGTTCATGTTTCACATGAACAGTGAATTGACGATGAGATTGACCTCTTCTCTCCATTGTAGGCTCAAAAATCTTTAAAAATTGTGCATGGGTTTGAGGTATCTTGTTTCTTTCTGCATCCAATCGTCCAGTACACTAATCTTCTGATAATGTCCAGGCTGTAGATTGAGAAGTGTAACGCTGTCCTCTACAGTTTAAAGTTCTTACTTGTCTCTCTTACTTGGTCTCTATATACCCCCTTCTTTATTACACTTCAAGGGAACAAAGACAAAAAGTGCTTCAATTTGTCTTTGAACTATATTGTATGTGCAATAATGAACTGAGAGGGGCAGTATTACACCTCTAAGTGTACAGAAGAAGAGGTCACAGATCAAAGGACACTGTTTAGTTTTGTCCTTATGTCCGTTATTTAATAAAACAAACAACTGTGACGAATAATTTCATACTGTTTAACTGTGGCTTGAGAGCTTCCAACTGTGAAGGTGCACCGCCTGCCAGATATCATTAGGACTTTAGCACCAGTCACTTTACATTCAGATCCCTTAATCACCTTAAATGTTGTGGTCCCTCCTTTCTAGTTTGCCTTGCTGCATCAATATATTTTAATGTTCGTAGTCTGTCAGCCTATGCTGCTTCTCCGTATTTGTTGATGTTGTTATTATTATTGTCACGTTTAAGTACTTATTATTTTAATTACCTTTTCGTTTATGTATTTGAATGTTTCATCATGTTAATCAATCTATGGCTATAATCTAGCATATGTACACATTGAAATAAATAAATAAAATCTAGTGAGTTAGTGGTGTTTTATGGCAGTTGGCATCCATACTGTTGCATTACTGCCCTTCCAATGTGAACTCAATCTATAATATGTATGTAAATATATATGTATGTGTATATACATATATACACACATATATATACATATATATGCATATATACATATATACACACACACATATATCTCTCTCTCCATATACATACATACATACATATATATATATATACACACACACACACATATATATATACACACACACACACATATATATATACATACATACATACATATATACATATATATACACACACATACATACACATATATACACATACATATATACATACATACACATATATATACACACATATACATACACACGTATGTATGTATATATGTGTATATATATATATATACATACACATATATACACACATATATACATATATACACACACGTATGTATGTATATAAATATATATGTGTATGTATATATATATATATGTGTATATATATATATATATATGTATATATGTATGTGTGTGTGTGTGTATATATATATATATATATATATATATATATATATATATATATATATATACACACACACACACACACAGCGGTCAACTTGCTCACACACAAACACACGCACCTTCAGTGGTTTGATCTGGTCCAGTCCCAGGAAGGAATCAGAGCGAAGGATGACAGAATACTGGTAGTTCCCTGTTTTGGAAGGAGCTGGAAACTTCAGCTCTACCTGCAAACACGCACACACAAACACATTAGATCTTAATTAGAACTGGCTTACTGACACTACTCCAAGGAGCACTGTCACAAAGCAAAGCATGTATCCTAATATAGATAAGACATTTGTTGCCAACTATGTTTATGATCAATTTATTCATCCCCTACATGAGGGTTTCTGGAGGAGTTAATCCCAGCTGACATAGGTGGGGTACACCCTGGACAGGTCGCCAGTCCATCGCAGGGCCTTAAATCTATTCAATTAATCACGGTTATTAGTCATTGCAGCACCACTGACATGTAAAGATGATAAATGATTTAAAAAATAAATAAATAAATAACTCACTGATGACACATAATCTAGCTGCACCTGGATGTAGTGAGGTAGGTTATTAGAAATTACCCACCGCACAACGATCCCAACTGTAAATATTAGACCAATATAACCCCAAGCTGTGATTACCGTGTCGTACAATTACGTATCACAAACATCCAATTATTAGCACAACGGGGCTAATTATTATGCAGTGTGAGTGAGGGGAATGAGCACAGCTGCAATTTACTGCTCTGATTTATTTATGAAAGCAGCCCGTCTGTCTGCCCTCCCCAAAAACACATCAGTCAGACGCAGCACATGAGCAGTCGTGCGAACACAAACAGAAGGAATCACTGAAGTGACAGCAACGGACTGTGAATACGTAACATATGTGCGGGTCACCTCTCGCTATTACACTCCTTCAGAGCAGGAACAGCTCGTCAATCAGAGCAGGCCTTTATTAAGCTTTTACCTCACAGTCAATCCTTGCTGTTGCTGGAGAACAGCAGGATCAGCGGTGCAAATTAAAGACACACTTGGGTGTGTGAGAGACTATGAATTAAGCGGAAGAATACTGTATTGATTCTATGAAGTGCAGTATTCATATGGAAATATTCTCGACAGTGGTTATGTGTTGTGTTTAAGCCTCCAACCACTCGCTGGCAAAAGGCTTTCAAGCACTTGACTCGCTCCCCCTCATTCCATTCCTCACACAGGACAAAGAAAGCATTATATTATGTATGCCTAGAATTTGGTCATTTTTACAACAGGTTTTTCTTTAAACAGACTATTTTAGGAGGAAATATCTTAATATGAAGCCATTCTTATAACATTCAAACATATCGTAATGTCACCTGTACATAAGGGTATGTACACAGCACTAATGTTAATGCAACATTAAAAAAAGAGATGATTTAATCACAAATTATAATGCAAAACTGTACCGATCGTCAGTCAAGTCAGTCTACTGCTAAGTATCAACCTGTCCCAATAATTTGGGGATCTAAAAACCATACACACTCACCTCCTCTGAGTCTTTTAGTGTGCAGACATGGTAGGGAACAGAAACGAGGGTTTGATCCCGGCGGTCAGCGATGTAGAGCCACCACCACTCCTGCTTCTCCTCGGGGAAGTAAAGGCTGTAGACGGGGTGCGTCACCTTTGATTTGGTCTCGAGCAGGGCCCTTTCTCGCCGCTGAATGCTTTGCTGCAGTGCTTCCCACTCCTGACAAGAGATGCGAAGAGTGAAGGCTGACTTTCTTTTCCCTTTTCCACTCTGGGTTTATATGTGAATGACAATCGCGAGCAATGACGCATTCAAAAGCAGCAACAACGACAACGAAGAGTCTCATTATGATATGACATATAAAAGGGGACCATCATGGCCTTACATACAGTAATACTACACCGCATTCATAGCGTGTACACAATTGTCCGAGCTGTGATTTGACTGGTGCCATGACACTTTTTAGAACAAGAAATTCACCTGCACACACCTACTGGATGATACTAGCTGTCCACTCATATGTGCCATGCGTTTTCCTCTAAATGGGAACATAATTTACAAAATTGACCTGATGTTCTATTGAAAAAGACCTGAAACCACAGGTTGGGAGAATTAACTCTTCAGGAAAAAAGTAGGATGATTTCAACAGCAGAATCAGCCCCTGGCGTCTAACTGCGAATTCTGTTCCGTCACTTTTCAAACCGGACGACTACATCCCTTTTTATATACAATATATGATTACATTACAGTAAAATGCACTCCTATATAAAGTTCTCTGACCTCCTCGTCGTCACCAGCAATCTCATCCACCTCTGTGTCGCTCTGTTTGTCACTGTCCTCATCTCTTTCACTGGGAGAGTCCTTGTTAGTTTCGCCCTCTTCTGACTCGCTGCCTTTGTCTGAGGCATCCTCCTCCTCCTCCTTTGCTGGTGCTGGCGTTGCTGCTACGCTGTCCTGCAACATTAACGTGGACAGTAGGAATTTATCAAACAGGCAGTGAGTGTTTTCTGAGTATATGAGAGTCTTATCGAGTTGTCGCTGGACACGTACATTTCCTGCCACGTTGCCGTTGGCCTGTTTGGATTTGGCAGGCACGGGAGTTGTCTTCTTCTTGGTTATCTTTTTCTTCTTTGACTTGGCTGTTTTCTTTGCCCCTTTGCCCTTGTTCTGCCACACTTTGGTTTTGGCTTTATTAGCATCTGCTTGCTTCACATAAACATACAGACATACACAAAAAGGTCAGGAACACTAAATGACTGAGCTGTAATATGTGTGTGTGTGTGTGTAATCCTTACTGCTTCCTCTGTAGTGGCGGCCTCCTCTCCTGTACATGGTGTTGAATCATGTTCTTTTTCAAACATGTCCTACACACAGAGAAGCAAAAAAATGAAGTGTCAACAGTGCACTCTAGCGGTCAACCATGGAAATACATGCACAGGCCAACAGTATTTTTGTTTCATATAAAGACAAATAATGCTTTATTTTGACAAAATGTCAGCGTTAACAAACATTCCTTACCGCCATCCGTTTTCTGGTTAAGGTGACGGTCACTGTGACGATAGAGCCTGCTGTGATGTTATTGCTGTCTTCATCATCAAGGACTGCAGAGATAGAGAGAATAAAAGCAGCTTTCACAGTTTTCAAACTTGTCTTCATGTCCTAAATTATTCAACACGCATCAATAAGATCTTCACCATACTTTATAATGTAGCAGCAGACTATCTGTGCAAGTGCTGATGAAGCTGAAAGAGTGCTATGTGTGGATTCTGGGACTAACCTTGCAGTTTCGTGTCCATGTTGATGTGAGGGAAGCTGCTCAGCACAGCCATGACCTCATCGTACTTTTCTTCCCCGAGGAAACGCAACATGCTGCGTCTGTCAGAGTCCTTCAGACTCACCAGATCCTGAAGGCTTCGAACTTTATACTGGAGGAGTGGGGAATAACAAACATTTATTATGAAGGTCTCCATCAAACAGTATGTGTGCACCAGGCAGGTACGGGGCAGGTACCTTCTTAGAGATGCAGTAGCGGAGGTGCTCTTCCTCAAAGTGGGGCAGCTGCAGTAGTGGTGATTTTGACTCCTGTAGACCCTGCACTATCATCTGGGTCAGCTTCATACAATTCTCTATGGTGACAAGTCGAGGAGCATGGAAACCTGAAACAACAAAGATTAGCATTAACAGAGCATCAAATCTTGAATGTAAAGAAACATCAAGGTCAACGTTTGACACATATTTTCGTCGGGAAGCCACTTTCAGATGTACTTAAGTGGGCAAACTGGTTGACAGTAGTATTGCAGATACACAGGAAGTTGCGTGTTTATTTGCCACCACCAAATGTTTTTAAAGATTCAAATGTGTGACAATCCTATTGACAGGATTTAGATATATGTTTATAAAGTGCATTTACCTCCTCTACTGTTGGCCATCATTGTGAGCTGACAGCCAACGTTGATCATCTCCTGCAGGAGAGCCGGACTCTTCCTCACCACAAACCTCTGATCTGGGAGCAGAAAGACACATGCATACCATGTTCTAAGTAACATGTTGACTGTGCTGCAGCTTTTAAAGAAACAATAAATATTTAGAAAGATTGCGGTTATGAAGAAATCCTAGGGCTACTGTCTCAACATTCATTTGGGGCTGTGAAACCATGACATGGATTTCAAACCACTTTGTAAATACAGCTGTGAATGCCTTCTCCCCATAAATGAAACCCCAACCGCAGCGATGGTGCAGATTGAATGACAGGACGACTTTTTCTCATGTGTTTACATCCTTAAAAAGTGGGCTAATTAGCATCTTTTATAAGTATACAAAAAAAATAACTTGTTTAGACAGCTTGTAATAGCTGAGCTGCGGGGACTTTGCCTCTGTATAGCAGTACTCCTAAAAAGGTAAACAAAAGTGATTGTGTATGTTTTCTCGAAAATGCCTGTGCAGCAACTTATTTCCCCAACTCTGGAAAAGTAAATGAGTTGTTCATCTGCAGCCTTGGAGAAGTACAGCATCACATGGAGCTACACATGCAAATTTACAGTGAACACATAAACACACAAGGTTTAAAATTCTGAGGTAGACTTGTGTTGTCTCTCTGTTTCAATAGATTAAGAGAACATGTTTAAATTTAATCAGCTAGTGCCAAATAGTGCATGAAGACTTATATAATATAAATGGCAAATATCTATTTATTTTTGGTCTCCTACCTTCCTCCAACTCCTCTGATATATCCATACGAGCCAGGTGAGCAAGCACTAAGACCCTGGCCTTTAAACTGTAAGGATAACAGAATGGAGGCTCCTTCTTCTTTACGTTGATATTTCCTAATTCTCGGATCAACTGCAAAAAAAAGGCAGGACAGGTTTGGATTAAATGCCCTCTCAAATGATTTACTTTTGATTTGTGGACACACAGACCCAAAAGTCGAAGCACACAGTGCTGATGTTGTAAAATACCTGTGGCACTTCAATGTTGTCCGTTGGTCGTATGGTGGCTTCTTTATTGCTGCGGGGGTCAAACTCAAATGCTGCTGTCAACACCATACCCAATCCTGTGGTTCATATAAGGTCAGAAATTATGACAGGTTCCAAGAAGTTGACGAAGAAAGAGAAAAATGTCACATGTAAAGCGGATCTCGAGCTTTCTGACAAACACAATAATCATATTATTCTTAAAGTAAACCACTCAGAAAAGGTGATGATTGACAAATACAGTTCTAATCAAAACTAGAATTGATAATCAAATTATGAAATTAAACTCACGCTTCATGTTCATGTTTGGCGTCTTGTACATAAAGTGCATGAAGAGCTGAGTAGTATTGATGAGGATCTGGTCTCCACTGTAGCGGATGGAGCGGTACCACCATGTGCCCTAAGGTGGGAAAAACACACCGGAAAGCCGACAAAAGATATGAGGTATAAGAAGAAAACAGGCAGCGATTGAAAACCTTCTGTTGTATGGAGACTAACTTTAAATCATGACTTACCACAACAACAGGAAGGATGACCATAAATGCTAACCCATACACCAATAGAACCTGCAAAGAAAACGAAAAGAACCATCAGACCAAAACCTGAATTAAATCAAACTCAAATGAATGTCCACAGTGATCCAGGAATCATTAGTATCTACTATTCAAATACAAAATGTAGGCGAATGAAGGAAATGTTCAACTACAATGACATAATCAGTGCATACATACCAGCATTGAGTTCTTCTGGTCAACAATCCAGGCGGGCAGGGCAATACCAAAGCTGGTAGCTAGAAAAAGAGACACAAGAGACAATTGACCAGAAAATCCTGATAATGTTCAACTTCTTTTCCTCTAAATGCACACAATTTAAATAACAGAATCATTTCTCAGTAGCACAAATTGTATAAAAATATTACTTTTGGTTCAGTAAAAAAAAACGGAGTAATAAATAAGCTGCAGTGCTTCAGTTCATCTGCAACTGTTAAAAACAACCATGGCTCTAAGAGGTTGAGTGACTAACATCAAGCGCAGGAGGTGCGTCTATACATTAAAACTTGGAATCAAACAATACTCAGTATCAGTATTGGTCTGGCACTGGACAGATATTAGAAAAAGAAAGATCACATACACGTTCCACTAATGTCAGATGATAAAGATGCAAACATCATCCCTAATAAAAATGCAAAATCCAACTCCCACTACTTACCTCCTGGACCATCAGGGTTACCGTACATTTCCCAGTTCTGACGCGACTGTTCATTGGTCAGGCTGTGGGGGGACACAAGTAAAATGATGTTTTGAAACTAACTGCTGGGGTGCAGAAGGTGATCACTGTGATTACTGAAATCGGAAGCAGTTTGGCTGTCCAGATTATGAAGTCACGAAATGAATGACACTTACGCAGCATGGGCTTTGCTAATTCTCATGAATGTGGCCTCATCACCACCTTTGTCAGGGTGGAACTTGAGAGAGAGCAGACGGTACTGCTTCTTGATTTCTGACAGAGATGCACCCTGGAGATAAAAAAAATAATAACATAATTACAGCAGCTCCAAAACTACTGACAGATGCAGTCAAATCCAACTTTTTTTTGTAGGTCTTTACCGGGTCCAAGTTGAGGACCTCATAAGGATTGTACTCCTGGTACTCTCTGTCCAGCTTGGACACCTTGTACGCAAGCAGCAGGAACACGGCCCACCCAAATAGCAAGGCTGCTTTCCTGAGAACAGCAGCACACAAACAGGAAAGAAAATGTCACACACAAACATCTGCATGCCTCATTTTTGGTAGACATGTTCTTGCTGCGGTTCAAAGATAATACAATTATTCAGCAGAATCCATCCTGAGATGTAAACCATCTTTTCGCATTATAAGGCCACAAGCATGATGCTGTAATTTGAACGCAGATTAAGAAAGCTCATCATAAAGATACAGGCAGGACAGTTTCATACTGTTGTTTAGTAAATGCATCCAAGTTGATCTTGTTTCCATGACAATGGAAAAATCTGATGGCCTGCTCTGCAGCATCTGTTGCCATAACAACGGCACTCTAGAGTTGTCAAGAGTATCTTAACCAGAAAACACAGGATAGATGATCACCATAATTATGATACAGCTGTGAAGAGAAAAACCATACCAATACGTTTTATGATCTAAAGAAAACCATGTTGATTCATACCACTGAATAAACATGACACACACGCTTCAGTCAGAAATGCAACAATGTAAAGAAACATTTTACAAATAAAATAAGCAAATGACAGAACCAGAGCAGGAAGTGGATGTTTGAAGTTACACAAGTGACAAGGACAGGCACAGAACAAAGAGGATACTCAGACAGACGCACTGTAAAAGGAGGCTAATGAGTGAGAGAAAACAAGCAGAGCACTATAACACCCACACTTACATTCTGTAAGGAAATGGGGTCATGTTAAGTGCAACATTGAGTTTACACCAGCACCAGTTTACACCAGCACCATGCGTCAATGTTGAGGTTTACACAAGAGAGTAACTCAAGCCAGAGGGCTATGCACAACATGAACAGCATGGTCTATGGCTAATCTTCACACCAATTTGTCACCTCTTAATCACCTGGGAACACACACTGAGACCACGTTCATAACTGAGATTAACATCCGTCCTCAGCTATTCCATCACAGCAAAATGACGTTGTACAGGTCTGAACGGTCCTAATGTGTCCTGAGGGCATCCTCAGATCTGATCACAGAAACCACATTCCTAAACGTCCCTGCTTGGAAGTGGTTTGAGGATGCATTTGTCCACATTCCTGGGCATACAAAAATACAATCGGTCCTACGGATGGATTATAGACCACCTCCTCAGCTGCTGTCGCCTGACCAGTGGTAATTTCACTGTGTTCTTCTTACTCTAATCTATTTGCAGCCTCAACATTAGCACTAATTGCCATATGATTTGTTTTTTCTAATGGTTAAAACTTTTTTCAGTGTCAGGAGAGTTTGATTAACTGCAGCTCTTCTCCTCGCACACACACAAAAACATGCCGACATCAGACACGTTTGTATGATCAGACTTAAAATCTTGCAAACAGTCATTGCATCAGTGTGTATTTAAAGAAAGGGGCGTGGGAAGTGTTAACAGGAGACACATTCAGAAAGCATTTTAATGTAAACAGTCATACTTGGTGTGACATGGCCATGATCGGATCACACATGTTAATACCAGATCTGAATTGTGCCTGTGTGATGTGTTGCACAACCAGCGGCAGCTCCAGTGATGAGAGGAGGATCACTGAGATTTCCCAGTGCAAACAGACAAAACAAGGCAGGTCTCAATCAACAGAGGTGACGTGATGTTTGGCAACAAATGAGAAGGAACCAAACCTGTTATTACACTGAAAAGTGAGCAGAGGCAAACCACTCAAATGTCAAGTGGTAATCCATCTAAATTTACACTTTAATTAGATCTATCGTGTGAACATTGTTCCACAAATACCTATAAATAATGCAGAGGCCATATCAACTCAATTGAGTGAAGCGAAATTAAAGCTGCTGTCAGCAGTACTGTATTTTGGCTAACTCTATGCTAACTTCCTGTCCATTGCTGCAGCTAGCATTCTCCTCCTTCATTCTTATGTCACGCCATTAATGTGTTTAGTGAATTGAGGGTTTTTTTAGCAACAAACAGCCCAACTTCAGGTGTCAAGAAGACCACCACTTTGTTTTGGCTCCTGATTGGACGCAAAGCAGGGCCCAAGAGTGCTATGGAAGAATTTTTGAGAAAAGGAACCCTACGATGTTGACAATCATTCTCTTTCCCAAAATCAGCATGCATCACGTATAATTCCACAACAAACCACAAATTAACTGGACTTACTTTAGTGTTGGGACTATACTCTGCTGCGACTTCATTAACCTGAGACGGTACCACAGACATCTGCCATGTACCCTCCTCAGGCTCTTTAGACGTAGTTGTTCTGGAAAGGAAGGTGGATGCAAAGAGATTATTTCCACATACAGTCAAACCAGTCACAGTCAATACCCTAGAAATTTCTTTGGATTAGGTGTTATGTTTCAGTTTTGTCTAAATAAGCAGCATAACTCATAAGCATAAACGTAAAGGATGGCTTTAAATAAAATGTTCTGGGGATATAGGTTATGTCAACGGGAAGAAACAACTACATTTAAGTGACAATACGTATCAGGATTTTTTATAAACCATTTTTAACCTCGGAAGACAGGGAAGTGTAATATGGGGGTAGCCTTGATGGAGATTTTCAATCTCTTGGTGCTTCTTCTAATGTGGAAGTGCAGTTTGAAATCAAGGTAAAATTACATTTCTACCGAGTTGTGGATATACGTTACCCAGGCAGGATAAGGAAAATTACTTCTTTCAATAGTAAAAAGTAAGTCAAGAGATTTTAATACATTTGTTCTAGATCGACTTGACAGAATATGTACTGACACAAAGTCATAGATTATGATTTAATAATGTATTTTCATGTATTCATGTATTTTCAATACATGATGTGACTACAGCACTGTACTGTGCCTGTGACTTCATTTGTAATATTTGAAGTCAAGTTCCAATTCAATATTGCTGTGTAGATCCAAAACATGGATTAACCCAAAATATACATTTTATGATGTAATGCAATGGTGAGAATTTAAAGACATGAACTGTTAATAATATCAAATGCCGACCTGGAATAGAACACTGTTGTGCAGAGACACAGCAGATGACATAGGAGAAATGGGAGTTGCAAAAACCTGTTTGTGCTATGCTTACTGACTTTGACTGAAATGTCACCATTAATGAAACACAAGGCCTCGACTGTATTTTGGTGCTTTTGTAAGTAGCTTATACTCCAAGTAATGTGTATGTAACTCTGAAACACAGATCTCATTTTGCTTAGCCTTTCCAAAGCCAATCAGTTACATAACCCATATTGATACGTTCAGTTGTTGACAAACAGATGACCACACATAAAGATAAAGGCATATGCTAAAGCTTTACTTATTATTTAAACAAAATTGATATGAAGGGAATGTGTGAGTTAAGGTAGGTTGATAGCTGATAGTGGGTAAAGCAGAGTGTCAACATTGATTGACTTGTTCTAAGAACATCAGTGAGTGAGTCGTGGACTGGCTAACATCAAGTTAGTACATCATCTAGTTTAGCTGTGTAACCTCCGCGTGAAGCAGGCAACTAACCAGATTAACAAACTGCGCTGTGGTGAGCTTGGACGAGCCATTGTGTTGTGTAAACACTTCACGTTGGCACTGGCTGGGGTTAGTTTGTTAGTCAGTGAGTTTAGCTAAGTTAGCACAGAGCCAGACATTGGGCCTTACCAGCATTCTGATCCCGGGGCCAGATGTAATATGTGGCTGGGATCACAATAAGTCCGACGAAGGACGTTAGAAAATAGAAAAAGGTGTTGCCGCTGTCGTCGTACTGGAACTGTTGCCCGGCCATTTCGTAGCGGGGCTTGGGTCTCCCTTCTTCTCCACAACTGCGCTTCCCCTCCTAACCCAATGTGTGCGACTTGACAGACCGTTAGCTAGCCAGCTAGCATCCAGCCAAGACCGCTCTGTCTACTCAGTGGTGTACGTGGTTTACGCAGGCGCAGTGTGGATATTCTTCTTCGTTGTTGGCCGATTCACCTCTTTCACCCAGTCGTGCCGACACCTAGAGGTGACGAGGAAGACTGCAACGTCATTCTTATTAATCAAAACTACAGCTACGGATATCTGCAATTCAGTTTTTACTGGTCAAAATGACGTCACATATATCGGTAATTCAGTGTTTACTAGTCAGAATGACGTCCCTTTTGCCATTCATGTTTATGGGCTTTGTCATTATATCTACAATTCAGTTTCAGATATCTACATCATTATGACTAGCCATAATTCAAGTTCAATATTATTTATTTCAAGTTTATTATTCAACGATCCTCAATTGAAGATATCTACATTGACCTTTTTTATTTTGTGTTATGTGAGGGGCGATTAAGATTGTGTGTTGTAGGCCTTGGTTGTGGATTTTGAGGCCTTCAGGACGGGGGTAGGGGGCTGACAAATTTTGACAAAACAGACAAATGTAATGATTACTGTATGCATGGCCGCGATATAAAATCTAAAAAATAAATATTACAACTAAAAGTAGCCTCCTGACTAAAATGGACTATGCAACGATGAAACTGTATTTAGTGCAAATGATAACAGAATAAGCCACCCCCCTTTCATTATCTTTTTCAAGTAATTTCATTTCAAATGTTAAGAGGTTTTTATGTCCAGTTGTTATGTATTGTATATGTATTGTTCTGTGTAGCAGAGTAGCTCACAAAATAGTATCTGTGCTCCAGTTTCTGTGATGAGAAGTAGCACATACAGAGAGGTGTGTTTTCTCCTGTTGGCCACAAGGTGGAGTATCTGCTAAAGTGAGCACTGCTCAGGAGATAAGCACACGTGTATGGCTTAAGGGACTGAGAACTTCCACCTGGGACTGAGGTGATGAGAGGAGTTTAAGAAAGAGGAAGAATCCAAATGGATTAAGGAATGAGGATGAGAATAGAGGAAAACCTTGAGCTGCAAATGAGAACTTTGGACAGCAATGAAGAAGGATGGGAAGAGGCTGAGACAGAGGAGATAAGAGGATGAGAAGAATGATAATAATTATTGATAGATGATTAGAAGAAGAAAGATGGGACAACAGCCAGAGGGACTGACATTCCTTTAATTAATTGAGCAAGACCATATATATCATTTCTAAAACACATGAACACCAAAGATATTAGCATACATTACTGCCCTTTGGTGGTGGCATATGGTATTTCCTTCAAATCTATGAGTATAAGAATAAAGTGGATTAAACGGTAGCTATGATGTTACATCACTGCCATGTCTTCTTCATTCCAACTCGAAGTCTCTGGAACTGATTTTGTTCTTTTGATCTTCTTTGTTGTGATTTCTCAGCTGAAAAAATACCAGTGAAAATGGCTTAGCGCTGCACTGAGGAACTTTGAACTGCACTGAAGGACTCTGGACTGTGATGACGAAACCCTTTTACCTCACTCACTCAGCAAACAGTAAATGGCAAAAGGACAGTTTTCAGGGCTTCTTACAATTTATATGATTATTAATATATGTGCTAAATTGGCTCAAATCTTACTTGATAAGATAAGATTGTTGATTTCTTTGTCTCACTGGGTAATCATGAATCTGAGGGGGCAAAAATGACATGTGGGGTCCCCCAAGGCTCCATTCTTGGGCCACTTCTATTCAACATCTATATGCTCCCACTGGCCCAGATCATGGAGTATCATAACATCTCCTACCACTCGATGATACACAACTCTATGTTACAGTGTCACCACATGACTACAGTCCATTACAGTCGCTGAGTGAGTGTATCCAACAAGTCAATCAGTGGATGAGCCAGAATTTTCTCCAGCTCAATGCAGAAAAAACAGAAGTCATTGTTTTTGGTCCCAAAAATGCAAGGCTTGAGGTCAGTGGCCAACTTGACTCAATGACACTAAAAACCACAGACCAAGCCAGAAATCTTGGTGTAGTTATGGACCTGAATTTTAACAGCCACATAAAGACCATCACTAAAGCAGCCTATTATCATCTCAAAAGCATTGCACAAATTAAAGGATTTCTGTCTAAACAAGACATGGAAAAACTTGTTCATACATTTATTCTTAGTAGGTTAGATTATTGTAATGGTGTCTTTACAGGTCTCAGTAAAAAATCAATCAAGCAGCTGCAGCTCATCCAGAAGGCTGCTGCCAGAGTCCTGACCAACAGCAAGAAAATGGACCATATATCACTGCACTGGCTCCCTGTGTGTCAAAGGATCGAGTTTAAAATCCTGTTACTGGTCTACAAGTCACTGAATGGTCCTGGGCCTAAATACATGTCAGAGCTGCTCGTTGGGTATGAAGCATCCAGACTCATCAGGTCATCACTCAGGAACAGGTTTACTCAGCGTCCCCAGGGTCAGAACCAAGCAGAGCGAATCAGGGGGACTGATTAGATGAAATGGGAAGAACAGGTAATGAGCACTTGGAGTCTTGGAGACTCGAGCTAAGTGGGAGTGTAAGCCCTGTGACTTATTTCATTTTCACATCGAGGACAAATAAGGGAGGGCAAACACAGAACAGATGGAAAATTTGTGTCTGATTTAAAAAAATGTAATGTTTTAAATTGTTTTATTTCTATATTTCTTGATTTTTTAAAAATTGATTTTGTTTTAATTTCCAATATATTTACTTGCTTCTGTAAAGCACTATGAATTGCCTTGTGTAAGAATGGCGCTATACACATAAATTTGCCTTGCCTATAAAATAAATTGCTTAAAGGAGCTATCATGTGGCTAAATGAATCCATTACATGCCAACACGACAACTCTTTTGTTACTGAATTATAGAATATTGCTGTTCAAAAGTCATATTTTTTTCCTCATATGAATCACTGACTCCAAGTCAAAGTGGAAACTATTGCTACATTAGACAAACAGCACACACATCCTTTGATTGGATTTTAGTGCATCCTAACTTTCAAGTGAATATTCACATTCCAAAGATTACATTTTTTTTCAATAGCTTCTTAACCCACCGAAGATTACAAAGAAGAATTAATTCAGCTTTTTTTCCATTAAACTTCATCCTATTTCCTCTGCACAGACGGAGTCTGTCACATGTACACGCCGATTTCACCCAGAGGCTTGCGTCCAAAATCAGGCACGGTGGCATCTTGTGCAGGGTAGCCAACAGGAAGCAGCATCAGCAGCTTCTCATTGACTGGCCTCTTGAGGAGCAGCCTGAGCCGGGGACCACAGTTGAGGGGAGTTGATGTGACAGTCACAAGACCCACATTCTAATGCACAAATAGAAACAAAAGGTAGTCATGTTTCGTGATCTTAGGGACGGCGCATAGTAACAAACATCAGTATACAATACACAATTGTATACTGAAGCTGCTCCTTTAAGTCCAATGTCCCTTGGCTTGGGATAACATATACATAATTTTTTTTAACATACAGCGGTTCAACAAATCACACGCTCATTTAAGAGTGGCTCATAAAAGTTTAGTGGCAGTAAAATGTAAATGTTGGTCTAAAGTGCATGGCATGCACTGCTTTGTACAATATATGGAATACATTTATGACCAATAAAACAGAGATAAAATGACCTTTGTTTTTATGTGTGATGTACAATAATACCTGCAGCGCAGCCAGTAGTATTCCGCAAGATATGGAGACACTGATTTCATTGTAGTAGTGTGTCTTTTTCTTGTTATTTGGTAAAATGCCGTATGTCTGCTTGAAGATGAGGATCAGGTACGGTGCAACATCCAAGTACTCCTTAACCCAGTTTGTCCTGCACAAGTAAATAAAGATGTGTGAAATTTACGTAAATTAAAATTCACTTTCGCTTCAGTGTGTAACTTCTGGTAGCTTTGTGAGAGGGGAGAGGCAGAGGCTGTGGCAGAGGCACAGCCTGAGGCTTTCGACTTGTCAGCCAAGAAGGCGGGCAGTGACATCAGTCTTTCCTCAGATGAGCCTGCAAGTCTGACTCCAGTCCGACTAAGCGTATCAGATTATCAGATTAACATGTTTACATGACGTTAAGAAAACTGCATTATTGTCTTAGTCCGACTAAAATCTGACTTTTAACATGTACTGAGTGTCTTTGTCTCCATCCTCCCACCATCAGTTGTGACTTAAAAACACATCACGCTGTGTGCAGCATTGGAATGTCACCACACACACACACACACCAATACAAGGCTGCTATGGTGAGAAACACAGAGCGTGGAGCTCAATCAGCAGTGGCTGAACTCATGTGACATCAAATATTACTGCAGCTTCCATGATCAGTTAATCTTTGTATATGCATAGGCAAAGGTTGCGGAAGATATTTTGGCCACTGAATGCTGTGAGTCAGTGATGTCAGTGCAATAACATACAAATGTGTGGAGTAAGTCTTACTTTATTTTGGACAAATCATGGACCCACTTTTCCCCCATCCTCTGACGGTAGTTCAACTCCTCCTCGTCCTCCACAATCAGTCTGATCTGGTGCTTCAAGTCTGCGTCGGATACCACGACAAACGTCCAAGGCTGTGTGTGAGCTCCACTGGGGGCGGTACCTGCCCACAGGAAAGAAAGGTGTGCGAGGGGAGTATTTAAAAAAAATAGTTAGAGGACTAAAAAACAACACATTTCAGTATTTATCTCAGGTTATAGCACATTAACAGTTATTTATTTTGATGTGCCTGCAGTGCGGATGACATTGTCAATGACGTCTTGTGGGACCATCTCTGGGCTGATGAATCGAACACTCCTTCTCTGATTCATCATCGTGTAGAAATCCTTGCTTCTCTGCAGCATTGTTTCCTCAGAGTGGTGTTGCAGGGAGTAGGGCACCTGTGGATGGTCCTCCTCGCTGCCTTGTGAGTCCACACACTCGTCTTCCTCTAAAACTGATGACAGACAGAAAATACATACCCACAAATAGTATCAGCATTTTCATCCTAATATTATGAGTTATCAGTTATTAGTGGGGAGTCTGATACACAATTTAAACAGAAATATTATTTTATCAAAGGCTTTTAAGTCTATCGCTACTCCCAATTGTACAGCCATGGAATATTGGCGGGTTGTCACTATTTAAAGTTTGTACTTTGTTCTCCCAGAGAGTCTAAACATTGCCATCTGAATGGCTTTGTTGACTTTGTTTGTTCTGAACATTAACATTGATTTACGGTGCACTGGACACAACTTTCCTGATGGACCAAGTCGCTTTTCCGTGATCATTGTCCAATATAATGACTTTATATTATGAGTAAATAATATATGCCAGTTTATTCTGAAGGTGTGTCTAACTCCAGATATGAATGCGTCATGCATCAACATTGATTAACCAAACTGAAGCTAAAAGGATTCTGTACTGGGATCTGAAGTAGCAAGTTTAGTCTACGTTAACAACAGTTCAAAAGTTCCTGCTCTGCTCTTACCGTCGTCTCCATCCTGTAAATCCTCATCCACCCACGGTCGCGTGTCTGTCTTTGTCTCCCGTGGCTTCACCAGCATGAAGCCGATAACCATGCACAGGATCAGCAGCAGCACAGGCGTGAGGACGGTGAGCAGAGCCATGACTGTCTGCGGTACAGTCAACTGCTGTTCGGTTGACCAGCCGTGGTGCAGTGAGTCGCGGTTGGATTACTGCTGCGCCTCTAGTAGCGTAAATGTGGTATCTGTGAGGTCCTTAAAGGTACATAGACATACACAGACCTTCCTGATTTCTTATTTTTTAGCATGTTTGTCACACTTAAATGTTTCAGATCATCAAACAAATTTAAATATTAGTCAAAGACAACACAAGTAAACACAAAGCAGTTTTTAAATGAAGGTTTTTATTATTAAGGGAGGGACAAAAAATCCAAACCTACATGGCCCTGTGTGAAAAAGTGTCAAAGTCAGGACTTTGACTAGGCCACTCCAAAGTCTTCATTTTGTTTTTCTTCACCAATTCAGAAGTGGACTTGCTGGTGTGCTTCGGATCATTGTCCTGCTGCAGCACCCAAGTTCGCTTCAGCCTGAGGTCACAAACAGATGGCCGCACATTCTCCTTCAGGATTTTTTGGTAGACAGCGGAATTCAGGGTTCCATTTATCACAGCAAGTCTTCCAGGTCCTGAAGCAGCAAAACAGCCCCACACCATCACACTACCACCACCATATTTGACTGTTGGTATGATGTTCTTTTTCTGAAATGCAGTGTTACTTTTACACCAGATGTAATGGGACACACACCTTCCAACTTTTGTCTTGTCAGTCCACAGAGTATTTTCCCAAAAGTCTTGAACACTGACCTTAACTGAGGCAAGTGAGGCCTGCAGTTCTTTAGATGTTGTTCTCGGTTCTTTTGTGATCTCTTAGAAGAGTCGTTGCTAGTGGGGTAATTCTGGTCGGCTGGCCACTCATGCGAAGGTTGCCCACTGTTCCATGTGCATTGCAACAACGATAACAACAACAACAATAAGGTAAAGCATCTACCCTCATCAATTGTTGACAACTAGCCCACATTATGGAAACATCAGGTTTCTTTTTCTGTAGCCTCTTCACTTGGGCTACAGGACAATTCTATTGCACAGTAAAAAAAACATTTCTCTCGGTGCTGCGCCTGCCAGCTGACCCGTATTATATCTACGAGTAGCCCTACGCTCACTTCCACTATTTCTCTACTTTTCATGTCCAGATAGGCAGCAGGCAGCCTGTGGAGATGATCTCCCCAGATACCCCAGTGTACTGTATGAGTGAGTGACAAATAAACACTCTCAAATCTAAAATCCTTTCTCCAGTATCCTTCTTAAGAGCAAGTACAGTAAGCAACACACTGTATTTATCATTTATTTATTCAAGGCTCCAGAATATAAAGGGATATTGCTCAGTATAGTGGTGTTATTAAGAGCTTGCATGTTTGTATGTACATCAACGAGTTGGCACAGTATCTATGCGCGGATTATAGTGGGCCAGTCTGATTGTCCTGAACAGAATATAGCTTCCATAAAGGCACAACAGCTCAACTACAGAGAAAAGTACATTAACACTAGAGAGGATGGGGGGGAAAAAACTATGCATCTTTAAGGACCTTCGGATCGCTCAGAGGTGGCCACTACCGTATTTTCACTACTATAGCAGCAGCAGCAGCAGAAATCCAACTTGCCTGCACTTTACCACGTGCAGGCGAATAACGGCTCACTTGAGCATTTAAGTGCTGGATATGCTTGCAGGAGAAAGTGTGTTGTCATAACACCAGGGTCAAAACCATGACACAGCATTAGATAAGAGCGTTTGTCTAACAAAACATTGTACTATGTCATTAAAAAAAACAAAAAACAGAGCTTATTACAAGTGGAATACTCCCTATAACCAACAGGGGGCGCGAGGGTGCTGGTTTCATATTAAAAACATGACCAGGTGAGCAGATCCATCAATTTAATATCAGCCTGTACTCATAGACACAAGATTTATGGACACAAACAGACTGGAATTTGGAAATAATAAAATTATTATTCAGGGCTGCATCTATTAATCGATTACGAAATCAATAGTCAACTATTTTGATTATCGATTCAGGTTTCTTATCATTTATAATTAAGCTTCTTAAATGTGAATATTTTCTGGTTTCTTTGCTTCACATAACAAAGAAATTGTGGACAAAACAAGATATTTGAGAGCATCATCATCAACGATCAACATATTTCATATTTTATGGACTAAACAATTAATAGATGAATCGAGGAAAGAGTCTACACATTAATTGATTATGAACATAATCAATAGTTGCAGCCCTTTTATTATTATAAACTATTAGAAATAGTTATGTACACTACATTATTATTGCATTATTAGAAACAGATTCCGATTTATGAGTATATCCTCCTAAAACACTGGGCCTAATCTTAATCTGATTAGAAAGTTGTGAGTTGGGGCAGCCAATGATTTAGTGGAAAGGGAACTTGCCTTGTACCTCTGAGCAAGGTATCCAATCCCCACTGTTCCACCATTGATTGGGTTAAATGTTCACTCTAAAGCAGAGGTGTCAAACTCGTGGTCCATGGGTCACATGCGACCCTCCAATTGATTTCAAGCAGCCTGCTACTTAATATCAGTGTTATTTCTGTATGGTTTTCTATTAATATTAATTTTGCATCATAAATGCATAGTTCTGGATCAGCAAAAGTGTTTTTATTTTGAAACGTTGCTTTTTCCCATCATTTCATTTGACTGGTCTCCTAAAGTCCAGACTAGATGCTCAGTGGCCCTCAGGCAATTTGAGTGTGAGACCCCTGCTCTAAAGCCACGATGGGGCCTCATCCGTGTACTTTAAATGGGAGGATTGCGCCAGGAAGAACATCTATATGCGGATCACTGAAATATATTCATTTTTGGGGAAACATTGACTGTAATTTGTCTGTTGGAGGCGCTGATGCCCATTTCTTGCAGCGTTAACTCCGCCTTCTGTCTCCGGCGCTGCGCTTTAAATAGCAGCTGTTTAAAAGCAGCTCTCCACTCTCTTGTCTGCAGCCGTACAGAGCGCACCATCTCTGAACGCTGCAGTCCACGCTCATTCATCTACACGTAACAAGAAATCACGTCCCGCAATGTCGGCCGCCAGCACCGAGACTAGTGCCCCTCTGTCCACAGCCGGCAGCCGCGTCTTCTTCCAAGGTGCGCCCGGGGTGGGCTGCGTGGGCTCCGGCCCCATCACCACCGCGGACGACCCGGTCCAGAAGAGGCAGGGCAAGGTGACGGTCAAGTATGACAGGAAAGAGCTGCGGAAAAGACTCGTCCTGGAGGAGTGGATCATCGAGCAGCTCAGCGAGTTGTACGACTGCGAGGTGAGTGGAACTGTCACAGACACATTTAAGACCTTGGAGACAGGTGGGGGAAAAAAACTGGTGCTGATTCCTTTGTTTTCTGCCAGTACCTGAATCAGGACTGCAGCGTGGCTTTAATGGACCACAGCCTCCTCCGCTGCAATAACATGTGTTCTTTGGTTTATTGGCGTGTCTTTGTCCTGCATGTGCAGCACCGACTGTCTGTTTGCTGCTTTGCTGAATGTAGCAGAGGAGTCTGAAGCGACACAAAGCAGTCTGGTCGCTCTTTGGACTCAGATGCACTGTGTCCTCTCCTGCCTTGAAGGCAGAGAGAGACAGAGAGAGACACAGAGAGAGAGACACACAGAGAGAGAGAGAGAGAGAGAGATGGTGAAGATGAATGGCTGGTTCAATGAGGTCGAGAGAAACCGCATGTTTGCGCGCTTTTACGCACCAACCTTTTACGTAAAATACAAGACTGAGCTCGGGAGAAACCGCATGTCTGCGCGCTTTTACGCACCAACACTACGAAACATACAGGACTGAGGCCGAGAGAAACCGCGTGTCTGCGCGCTTTTACGCGTTTTTACGCACCGACATTGTACGAAAAATACGGGATGTGAAAACATTTAACCTTATTAATTTAAATACTGCGTCATTGTCCTCGCCACTAAAAGGTTTATTAAACCTTTAGCGCATGACAGTATTGGAATTGGCTAATCGTTTCTTTGGCGGATTTATGACCTTATTAAAGGAGGATCTGTCGCCAGACAATATTGACAGCCTAATTATTTTTACGCTCTCACGTTCACAGATCGTATTCTTTAACATTTACAGAAGGGGAGAAAGAGGTAGTGTGTGTGTGTGTGTGTGTGTGTGTGTGTGTGCATAGGCAGCATGCATAGGCAATATGCTGCCAGAGCCAAGTGGGGGGAGGTGTTGGACTGGAGGACAGAGAGGAAAGAAGGGCAGTGGGTTAAGGATGTGCTGATGCTGTGTGACTCTCTGCACCAGCCAATCATCTCCTCTGGCTCTGACCCGCTTCCTTGCAGCAGAGGGTCTGCACAAACACTCACATATGTGCACTTACACACACACATACATTACTACAGTGTATGTATGCATCCACATGTGCATAAACCCATCAGACTATGCTGAGTTGACGGTTATGCTTGCAGGGATATTCATGTGAATGTACACTGGAGAGAGTCTCAGCCTCAACATACACACTAGTGTTCATGTGGTTATTTATTTATGTGAGATACTGCATTTCTAAACCACTGCAGTGAGCGTGTGTGTATGCAGAGGGGAATCACCTGCACAAATCACAGCAGGACACTGCATGTCAACATTGATTGGAGGGCACATTAGTGTCTCAGTAGTTTGTCTCTTTAAAGCTTTAAACGCACATTTCCATAAACACACTTTTCAAACCAAGCCTACTGGAACACCATCACCAGGCGTTTAACCCTCAGCTGTTGTTTTTGCATCGTCCTTTCTTTCTCCCTCCTCCTTACTTTATGGTCCTGCGGCTGTGGCTCTCACTCAAGTTGAAAAGAGCTGTATAGCCTGTCTGAGAGTATGAGAGTGGACTGGTTTACATTTCAAAGCTGACTGGGCTCTTGGCCGTATATTGGTCTGTTGTCAGCAGGTGTGCTTGATCTACAAGTCGACCCCCCCCCACACACACACACGGTTTGGACTGTTCTGTTTGATGTTTCAAAGAGAGCTCTGGAGTGCACCAGCCCAATGTTGATTTCAGACGGTCACATCCCCAACCGTGCAACATTAGCTTTTCTCTCTCAGTGGATGAATGGTTTGATACAGCCGGAGGTGATTTTACCGAATTAAATTAACATTGATATTTAATAACTAAAATCACAAGATTCTTACCGCGCGGTGGTTTCAAGATTCACAAAAATCAATCTCTTGATGTCACTTTAGTAACATTTCTGATCGGCGGACTCCCCTGTAGTGATGGGAATTCTGGCGTACATACTTCGGTATTGATATTCCCAGCAGCCAGATGCCTCCTCATGTCGTGTCTTTTACACGACATATTGGATAATATTACATGTAAAAACCCTTTCCTCTGTGGTGTTGTTATCAGTCTCAGGGATGATCTGATATCCTGCTGGATGCTGAAAGTGGCACAGCGCTGTTTGACAGTAGGAAGACAGGATGGTAATGAAACAAGTACATTGTTAGTTTGAAACCTCGCTGCTGTGGTGGATTGTTGAAGATTTTCTTTTATCTGTGCAATGCCTCCATCATGATGTTTGGTCACGTGATGCGGAAATCACAGCCACTTCATGTCCACTAACACCTCTATGTTTAGACTGTGTCATATCTGCCAAACAGCAGCTGAATATCATCAACCCGAAAAAGCAAGCATGGCCTTAAACACACATCCATTCACATCCATAGACACATACATGAACACACACACACACACACACTATAGGCCTGAGGGCAGTGCACGCTGTCTCAGTGAGTGGGGCTCCATCAAAGCGGAGGCATCGGAAAGTAGGGCATACCGTGTCTCTCTCCCCTTATTCTGCATTTCCACCCCAACAGCACACAGAAAGCCGTGGAGTTAGTGAGGCGACATCAGATTTACCACTCCATCCATCGCTGCCACTCTAGTTCTCTCTCTGATACACACACACACACACACCCACAGCAGCCTACATCGATTGCGTTGTGCTGCGCTCTCAGACAGACAGACTTATCAACGCGCTGACACATTCTGCCTTTTAATCAGCTGGACTTGACCTCAGCTTTAAAAGCAGTCGTTTACAGTCTGATCCAGACTCTCACACTGGGAGAGGGAGAGTGGTTTTTAGTCGCTTTTCAGTCCCAGAACTCCCACAAAGCAGTGAGAAGTGAGGGACGTGCTTCAGCTAAGTGACAGACTAAAGGTACATTTACATGCCAATATTCCCACGCTAGCTTTTAGAAGTAAAGTGAAAAATGGAGGAGATAAAGTAAAGCCAAGAAGAAGAGACAATAAGATCAGATTTTTCCTATTCTTTACTTGTCTAAGAGCTGTGCTGGGAGCACTTGGGTGCTTGGTAATCACTCTTCTTCCCCCTTTATCTCGCTCTCTCTTTCTCTTCCTGAGCCGAATCCCTCTCGCTGTGTTCTTAAAAGCAAAATGAACAAGAGACATTTCCCAGGAGAGCAGAGGGGCATCCATCTCTGACACACCTCACCTTCTGCTATCCTATAGCTGAGAGAGAGACAGAGAGGTTGCTCCGAGTTTCTGAGTTAGAAATCCAAGTTCCGTCTACAAATGAAACGCACCATCAATCTCATTTGCCCCTCCCACTTAGCCCTACCTCTCATATGTGTGCTTAGGCTGTCCCAGTACGTGTGGAAGTAAAGACGTAGGATGAAGTGTAAGTGGCCCTTTAAAGACACATTTAACGGAGGGCTAAGAAGATATTTCCCAGAATGAAACAAATTCATGGAAACTAATGTTACATAACTGAAAGAAGCAGAAGGAAAATGGACTGAGGGCGATCTGGTCCTGCTACTGTTGGACTAGTAAAGTTAAATGTTTGCTCTGTGTCAGGCCGTGTTATTGAAGCATCTCGTAATGTTCTCTGGTATCAGGTTTTCTCATGAAACAGATACAGAGACTGGCTTCAAAGACAGGCAAGCACAACACAGTCAGCGTGCGTAGCTGGAGCAAACGGAAGTGGTGATCATCACGACCATCTTCTCGTGCATAATCCTCCTTGAGTTGATCACATGTTATGATATTAATCCGAGTTTGCGGATTGGTAGACCTCGGCATGCTACCAACTACACACTTGGTTCAATAAATCGATCCCCCCCCCACAAGTGCATGTACACAGGGACAAGAGCAGTGGTTCAAGTGGACGCCACAATCCTGCTACAACCATAGTTCAAGATAGTGAGTGTGTGTGTTGTGGACAAAGGGTGCTGAATTCTCCTAAGTAGGAAACAAAAATGGGCATCTTCATCTCTTTTTTCTTTCCTATATCTCCCCCACCCCCCATTCTCACTCTCTCTCTCTCTCTCTCTCTCTCTAGCTCTCCTGCGCCCTTGTCAATAACCTCTCCCCTTGCTCGCCTTTCATGTTTCTTCTTGCTGGGAAAGACAATGGAGATGTATCATGTGAACCTCATTGGGTAGCAGAGGACGAGCAAACAGTGCAATTCAAGCCAAGTCATTAGCAAACGTTCAATAGGTTTAGAAATAGCATGCACAGTGACACGCACAAGGCAGATGCCTAATGTTACCATTGAGGTTACTGGATATACTGTACAGTTATGTGCATATACTGCAGACACACAGGTGAAAGCAGCCGATGCTTAATGATGTGCTAATGTTGCAGGTAAATGGGAGTTGTCATGTGCATCTATCACCGCTGACAGTTGATGGATGTGATCAGTCGAACAAATCTCACATTGATTGATGCCAGGAAGTAGGGTAAGCTTGATTACGCCATCCATTTTAAGATGCACTCTGAAATAGATAAATAAAAAAAAGGATTCAGAATGACGACCATTATCTAGGCATTGGAATATTTCAACCCTGCTGTGTTTACGGAGCTGGTGGCGACGGAGGTCATTGCAGTTTGTTGCGTGTGCTTTGGAAGGCATTTTATCTAACCCGCCATTTAAATTGCGGCGACAGAAATAGTGACTTGCTTCGACGTCCGGGCACGTGTTGACACATTTCATGTCGCACCTGCAGACACATGCGCGTGCTGCTAAACAAATCCGAGGTGTTGACAAGACAGCCTCTTAGTGAGCGGATACCCAGCAGCTGCTGAAACAGACATCTATAAAGAAACAAACAGTGGAAAGGTGTCGCATGTCTCTCTTTTAAATAAACAAAACCAAGGACACAAAGTTGCAATGTTGTTCATTCCCCCTGTTTGTCGTCTCCTTCAGTATTGCCGTCATTCGCTGCTCTTTTCCTCCTCTCCCTTGTCTCAGCTTCAGCCTCTTCAAGACACCCACTCTCCTGCTCCTTATCCTCCGCCGCCGCTCTCATTGTAATTTCCCCTCCAGCATCAGACGTCGTTTGTCTGTTGTTGACGGTGCTAATCAAACGTGACGAGTGGCTATTTGGGCTGTGAGACATTAACCAAACGTGTCCATCAGTCAATATCAATTATTATCATAAGGGTCAAACGGTTCACTGTGCTTGTTATTATGTCGATATATACACATTGAATTCCTGCTATTTTTGCTAAGGAGGAAAAGTATTTTGTGGTGATTTTTTGTTATGGTTTTATCAACTACTGAAAAAAAATGACATATTATAAAAATGCCATATATTTCCCGGTCCATCCAAAAACACGATAGTACCGGAGTAACCAGGAGTGAGGTGAATCATAACTGTAAAAGACCATAATCGCAAGACCACATTTGGACAATCCACATTCTCCATTGCCAACCAAAATCAAATTAATATCAGACATAAAACTGTTTACAACGAAGGTTAAGTGCTGGCTAAAAGAAAAACAGACCTATAAGTGTAGATATTAGCAAGTTGTATCATACTTTATTGTAGTGATTTATGTTTATTTAAGTGTTATTGTGTGTACTGTAGTTTAGCTTGTTGTTATGTGTATGCATTTATATTTTAATGTGTTATGTAATTTTAGCCTGTAACTCTGTGTTTGAGTGTAGTTTTAACGTGTTTGATCATGTATATGTTATTATACTGCTCATGTAAAAGCCCAACTAGGGACAAGAGTTGCATTATTTGTAATGGAACTATGTTAACTGTATTGTCTCTGTTCTATTCTATTCTGTTCTATTCTATTCTATCATATTATATCATATTCTATTCTATATCAGTCAGCCCTAATTCTAATATATCCATTACATTTCTACATGGATAATGTGACAGACAATTGATCAACATTTTCTGAAATGAAATGAACACTTTCCGCTTTTATCTCTCGCTTCTTGACTCTTCCTGTCTTCTCTTAGACCTTTGTGGTTTCCCACTCTATTAACCCTGCATGCTGTGTTTATGGGCTTAGCTGGACTGGTGTAATGCTTGTCATAGTGGTTGTAGATATTACTGCCAACCCTGGGGAGGCTTATGGGTCTGCCTGCTGCCAATTGGATAAAGCAAAAGCAAAAAAAAAACATGATATAATGGTATTATGTACTGTAGTTCCCTTTTTGTACTTTATTTCATGTGGAATGTCAGCTACAAAGTTCAAAGATTGATAGAAAGAAAACAGTCCAAGAACCAGCTGCACAGTGTGTAACCACAGCTGCAGAAGCCACCGAGCCTGTGAAAGAGGAGATGTTGACGTTTCACACTCGCACACTGATTTTCTTGTCTTCCTATGACATCTCTCCCCATCCTGAGAGGAACCAGTTAATCACTGGTTTCACTGTCACAGTCCATAAACTGGCTGTGCACAAAACACTGACTCACTCTCTGTGGCTGGTCACTGTGAAAAGATGTAAAAACACAGTCTGCATTCACACGTGTCTGAGAGAAAGAGAGAGAGAGAGAGAGAGAGGAGATGAGAGAAAGACGGACAGAGAGAGAGAGAGAGAGAGAGGTAAAATGATTGTTTTGACTTTCAAAGAGAGGGGTGTGTTCAGGTCAGGGTGTGTTGTTTAATAGTGAGCAACCTCTTTGCTTGCGTTGAGTGACTCTGCACATTGTGGAATTGATCTATTAATGTCTTGAACCAGTTGTCATGTTTGCCGAGTGACTGAGAGACCAGATTGGCTCGAGCTGTGGCTTGGCAGAGGGCGAAGGTCAACATGGTCGCCAGCTATCAATACATCAGCCTGAGGCGGACACTGTCTGGTAAATAAACAGTGAGAATCTGTTTATCCAAAGACGAATGAGACAATTTCAACTTATCTGTATAGTGGCATCCATATTCTTGTATTCCACTGTACAATATACAATATACCACGATACAATAAACCGCAGTGCAACCACACTGCGTAGCTCCAGGTTTCAGGTCAGTGCCACAAAGCAGAAACATAAGATGCAAAGATTTGCCATTTTTATATTATGAACTGGGTCGTGATGGTTTGATAGCATTTTTAAAACTGCTCTAGAATGCAGCTGAATCAGCGTGGGAACGACCTTGCTGCCGCAGCTAACTGTAGAGAAGCCACTGCATCAGTGTTGTATGGTTTCAGCAAACTGCATTGCTGGAGGGCCAATGGGGAGGAGCTGGGAGATGAAGGAGGTCGGGGTAAAGAGCTCATGAAACACATTTATTTAAAGAAAAAAAAAACATTCTTTGCCCTCTTGGTCGTTGTAATCCTTTGAGCCTCCCATCGTTTGGGTTGTCTTGTCCCATCCCCATCATTATTTGTCATGTGTCACTTTCACACCCTCACCCGACTCCTAAGAGGAATTCATCCAACCTTGAGCTCCTCTGTGCTTTGATGGGACACAGCATTGGTGGTGCAGAGAGAGAGAGAGGTAGAAAGTTGAGCTGTGAGGATGTGCTGCTTTTGCACAATCCTCCTCTTCCTTCCTCTCTGCCTCATCATCACAGTGACACACGTACCAGTGCGCTCCCCATCTCCCTTTATCTCTATGTTCTCCTCTTACGTCGTCCAATTGCGGCTCTCTTTGTTTCTTTTCACTCCCACTTCCTCTTACCTTCCCCATTTATCTCATATCTCCTTTGATATCCCATTCTTTGACTGAGTAAATCTTTCCCACTTTTTGTTTACAGTAGCTTCCTTTCTTTCAAAATTCCCCCCTCACATTATCTCTGTTATGGGTGGGATCCGTCAATGTCAGCTACATTTCTGTCCGTACGCTGAGATACAGTCCGCTCGACTCAACGTTCCTGCTCGCGTGAATTAAACGCGTGCATGCGCAGAATGACCGGAGAGAAAATGACATCTGACTGACAGCAGTATCATTGGCTACACCTTGACACTTGACGGCTGCCATGATCCTCCTGACAAAACCATTTATCTACAGTAGCTCACACACACACACACAGCTACAGAATCAGGGGGGTGGCGCATGGCCTAGTGGAAAGGGAACTTGGCTTTTAACTGGAGGGTTGCAGTTCGAATCCCGACAGGTTAAGGGCTAGTACAATTGTGGCTGTTTGTCCGAATAGACTGCGGGCGTTGAAGAAACACTGGTTGCAAGGCAGTGATGCTTTTCTGTCTCCTAATCAGCTGACTATCATGGGTCAAGCTCCACCCATACCGGTACCGTACCATTACTCTGGTACCCTAAGGGAAGGTTGAGGCCGGTTATCTTGGTACTATTCCTAATGGAAATGCTTATACAGTAACAAACCTTTCTACTTGGGTGGAAACATGCCATAAGATACCTCCGAGCAAGGAACCCAATCCCCATTGCTCCCCAATGATTGAATGTACGCCAGCATACTCCAGTATACTTCAGTATAAATGTGAAGGTTGCATGAGGAAGAGCATGTGGCATAAAAATCTCCTCCAAATCATGTATGTGGATGGATTGCTGAAAAAGCAGGTGATTTGCTGTGGCGCCCTCTAGAGAAGAAGAACAAAACGGTAGAATCACACTGAAATAATAGTATAATTTCTTACAGTATAACCAGTGTAATTCCAAGTTCCAAGTGGTTCCAAGTGGTGGACATGTAGAACTTTATGCTACAAAAGAAAGCGGTTGCTGATCTAAGAGTCTTGTTATAACTGGTATTTCTGGTCATATAGAGTATAAATAGTAATAATAAATCACCGAGCCAAGTGAAACCGTTGCCTGTCACGAGGGGATTGCCTCTTTGTTTCAGTTGAGTGTTTGAGTACAGTTTGTGGTGAGTCACAGGGTCAGGGCTGTTTTTACATTCGCTTTCATTCACCTCGTCCGATGAACCAGACTGAAAACGCTGCCGGCTCCTCAACTGTCGGTGAAAACAAGTCTAACACACACACACACACACACACACTTTCTCTGCACACAACAGACACACTGGATGACTCTCTTTTTGCTTGTAGACATGGTCTAAAAACAAAGTCACTTTCATTGCAACAAACACACAGCTCCTTGTTATCTCTCGTGCACACATTATCCTCTACACATAACACACACACACACACACACACTATCTCTTTTCCTGTTTTCATCACTATGTCTTTCTTCTGCGTATAAACACACACACACACACATTTGCCTTTCAACTGCAGCTTCTAGGCTTCAAACACACAAACACTCATTGCTTCCCACTCTCACACTACATCCACGTAAACTAAACACTAATTTTGATAGATTTCAACTTCCATTAGCATACAAATACAACAATATTTTATTATTTTATACTTTCTGCATTTGAGTAGCGTCTTTATTTCACCGTAGACTAATGTGCCACTACATCCGCCTTGAAAAAAGTATTGTTTATCCTAAAGGTACCATTTTTAAGAAAATATAATGTTATTGCACTATAAATTCACCAAAACACAGGTGACATTTAAAAGTAGTTAGCAGTTTCTTTATATCTGTCTGGATTACACAGTTTTTTTCTGTATGCTGCCTCTGTAACGTTAAAACAACTATGTTTTTAGGATGTGGTATGTGTATGATTTGTATCTGTAACTGTCTAAAGAGACCGGTTTCAGGGTAAGGTAGTTAAAATGTGATAAATATGACATTTAAGAGGGGTAAATATTGATAAACATGTGTGTTAGTGTTAAGTTAAGATGGATTGCATTATGTTTGGTTTTGTTTTTTCTCAACATACACATTTAATGTTTCAACCAATGTCAAAAAAGTTAAATAGCATGTAAAATTCATTGTGTGTTATACTCATCATTTCCTTCCCTTAACCCTTTTTTTTTCTCATTTCTCTTTTCATCTCTTCACCCATTTATCCCTCTTTTCTTTGGTTTCCCCTGTGATGTTTCTCATTTGCATATATGCAAATGTCAGTCCTCAGGACGCACACACACACACACACTACTAATACTAATAGTTGACAGGCTCTGATTTGTCCTGTCACGTTCCCCCTCTTCTCTCAACCTTTTGGTTTGTGATTCCTTAATGCGCTGTGATTTCAGAGCAGAGACCCCTTCACTAAGACACAGAACAAGTGGTGGAAGGGGACGCTAGACTTGTCTGCAGAGACACCGAGACGCTTTAAATGCCAGTCGTGTAAATGCCACTTAAAAAGGCTCAGGAATGTGATGTGTGCGTGTGTGTGAGTGATTAAATGCAGAAGAGATGATGCAGGTTTCACTGATGTCAAAGTTGAAAAAGGTTTGGTCTCATGATTGGACTTTTTACGCTTTATTTTTATTCTCATTGTTAATGATTTGCATGAGAAACTTTATTTACACTCGGTATAGTTCTGTAGTCTCTTCACTAAACGTGTAATACAGCATCTTTTTTGGGGTTGGTATAGCCCATATGGGTAATGACCATTTAATGTTCCAGTATTAGATACCATACAGTTTAAATGTATATGAAATAATTGCAAAAGCACATGAACAGCTTTTGCTGTTTAGCTGAATTCATGTGTTTCTTTCTCAACACTGTTGAGTAATTCTAAAGTCGATTGGTCGTCACTCTCACTGATGCTCGTGTTTGTGTGTCTACGCAAACCATACTGGGCACAATTCGATTCTTATCTTCTCTTTTAAAAAATGGGGAAAAACAGAAGTCGTGATCTTTTTTCCTTGGATATCTTGAGATTTATTGTAAGTTTCAAATGAATTTGGGAAAGGCAGCTTTACAGTCTAATCTTAGACGAGGAGAGGAATGAGTTTCAAACTTTGGCGTGTTCGTCATGTGCAAGTTTTAATGTTATTAATTGTTAGAATTTTACTTGATCTTAGTGGGACTAAACTGGTTAAATAAAGGCTTATAAATAAATGAATGAATAATTAAATAAATAAACATTTCACACATTCTCTCAATGCTGTGATCAGTGAGTTTGTTCTTTGGCAAATAGAAACATTTTTGGGAGGGAAAAATCACTATAAAGTTGTAGAAAATTGCTTGCAAATGAACACTGGCTGCAGTACTCCTGTTAATAAAACAACAGACGTCAATTACAGGCCTGAAGCAATCTGTGGTTTGCTGCATTAAAGTGTGATACAGGGATACCACCCACTTCCCCCGACTTTCACACCATATGTTGGCGTTGGACTTAAATTTTGACGCACACTATCATCCAACGTGCAGGTTTGCGAGTTGAACTTGAGCAGTATGGTGTAGTTAAGCTGTTGGTCACCACTCGTTCACAGAAGCTGCACTTGCACGGGAATGCTATGGCTTCACTTCCTAGAAAAGAAGAGTATGGAAGATCCGCAGTAGCTGGGAGGGAAGGCTTGATCCTCCCTGCATGCCTCTTCTGCACACGCCTGTGGTGGAATAGAAGGAACCAAGGAAGCACAGGACCTTTGAAGTGGTTTTGAGCTGAAAACAGCCTCGAACCACTGAGCCACTAAGTGGCCCTGCCCTGGCGCAATGACATTTCCATATGATGCCTGCATCTAATAGGCAAATATATGTTTGGGCACTTTGGGAGCTTTGAGTGCAGCGATTTGAGAACGGCGTTTTTAATACAGACTTGTGCTGAGATGTGTAATTGGATTTGGAAGGGGGTTGGTGTCACATTAAAGAAAAAAAAAAAAGGATTATTATAATATGTGCCAATGTTTAATAAACCTATTGTCACCAAAAGAAAGTGCTCTTGCCGTCTTTGTGTGCCTCTGTTTTAGCAACTCACTAACCAAGAGCATCTTTATGTTCCAGGAGGAGGAGATGCCAGAGGTGGAGATAGACATAGACGACCTGTTGGAGGTCACCAGTGATGACGAGAGAGCCAGCAAATTACAGGTACTGTACACCCCTGTGACTGTGTCTGTCTTCATACCTCATACTTCATGTCTTTTATTTGGAGGAGCCACTACAATATAGAAGTGTTAATGTATTTATTGGTGAGAGGAAGGAGTTATAGTTTAATTCACCAAGCCGTAATGTTTGCTGTTCATAGACTGTATGTGAAAATGGACGGACCACAAACTCCTGCTCCTGAAATTTGCAATTTCTGTATCGGTTTTTGACGTTCACAGGTGACTATGTCCATTTGTATCTACAGTCTATCGTGCCACTAAGAAGAGGACGATATGATTGAGTGAAGCCTCCCCTGTAGTTTTACATTTATTTCCAGAATATTAACTTCCAGCAAACAGTTGTTACAATAAAAGGTTACAATAAACGGTTATAAAAGTGTGCTCAGACAAAACATGAAGCAGTACATTTTGTGTTTATTGGCACCAACATCTAACGACTAAAAACTGCACAGATGTCAATCAACTCCTGTCTTCTAATCGACTTTGCACATGCGGTATCTGGATTGTGCTTCTTGTTTTGCCTCAACACACCTTAAGAGCAGCAGGTTTTCCAGACATGCATGGTGAGTCAGTGAAAGAACTGGTAGCACTGGTATCAAATTCTGTAACGCTTGTTGTTTTGATTCCATTACCAAAGTCTGGCACAAATCAGGAGTCAGACAAGTTAAACATTGACTTTCCTTGTGCTGTACTGGACAATAACGTGGAACATTTATTTGCCATTCAAAGTGGCTTTCCAATTGTAATTGAAAGCTGTTGGTAAAAATGTAAAAATGGCGATTTTTACATAAACTACTAACAAAAAAGAAAGTCCTGCTGCTGCAGTGACAAGCGTGAACATGTCTAATCCCCTCAACAACAACTTTCTGTTTCTCCTCTTTGCACAGGAATCGTTAATAGACTGCTACAAACCAACAGAGGTTAGTATGTTTCATGTCTGTCATCCATACTTTCAGTATCAATGACCTAAACATTATTGATGGACTGCATGTTGATCCACCGTGACCCAGATGACACACACTCTGATCACAATGTGTAAGACTGAAACCTAAACACACAGTCATGATTGACGTATGGTGTAAACACACCGTCTGTTTTCCCGTTAAAGGACTTGAGTATTGTTCATTGTGAGTGTGTGAACGGGTGTGTTTTGCATGTGTGTGTGTGTGTGTGTGTAAAAGTGTTAAGTGTTTGTATTGTGTTGAGGTGAGGTGATTAAAGGTGACACACACACAAATCACATTACCTCCACATACGGCAATGTTGTCCAGCCTGGACTCCCCCCATCTGTCCTCTGCGTGCGTGCGTGTGTGGCATTAGGTCAACCTGTTACATTACCATTACAAGGTCATTCAAAGTGTCCAGCCAGGTTGACAACCGCTGATAGCTGTCACAACTACACAACTACACACACACACACACACACACGTACTGTGATCCCCTGATTATGGAGCAACGCAGACTCCATGTTGAGCTTTTGTCCACAAAGTCGGCATCAGCTGGGGGATAAACAGTGAAAGACAGACACCACGGAGAGAAAAGATGAAGGTGGCGAAAGACGAGGCATAACGAGAGCCATGAATGAAAACTGTACACTTCAATGGGTGCTGATGGGAGTTATGTTGGATATAGAAGCCATTACAGAGAGATGGGAGAGAGGGATTCATATATATATATTTATATATAAAAGGACTAGAACTAGATGGAGAATGACAGACCATAGTAACGGAGGCTGTCTATCAGTAATTGGGTCATGATGAGCAGTGTCCCTGCAGTGTAATGAGTGGGATATTTTCCAGCACATTCTCCACCACACAGTCACTAGACTCATTTGTCCTCATTCGTACCGTCATGTTATTTGCTTGTTGCTGTATGTGTTTATTTTCCTGCTCTTCCAGCGTCACTTTTGGCTGTTTTTGTACATGCACGCAGCACAAAGTGGATGTTTCTGAGTAAAGACTGCCCCCTCCCATAATTCCCTGCAGTAGCAGCAATGCCAAAACATCTCTCTTTTTTTTGGCCGGATGAAGAATGAATTAGGAGCTGTTTTGTAATGGGTTATTTTTGGACTTGTCTGGCTTTAGAAGTTTCCCTTTCAAAGGAATAGTTAAACACTTTAGGAATCATCTGATTTCTTCCTGAGAATAGAACGACATGAGGTCTGCCAACTGTACAAAAGAGTGTTTCCTAAAATATAAAATCTTAATGATCTCTACATTAATGGCCGCACTAAATCAAAACTAAACAGAAACTAAGTCAGGACTGCCATCTAAAGACTTGGCGCAGTATTTAATAATCAGTTTTGATAGCTTAGTTGTATGTCATTAACTAGTAGTGAATTTTTTCTCTCCGTCTAACTGTTTATGTCTTTCCTCCCTGCAGGTCTTTGTCCGTGAGTTGCTGGGCAGGATAAGGGGAATGAGAAAACTCAGCGCACCAACCAAGAAGGGCCTATAATGGCTGTCGCGCCAGCTGTCAATCAAACATAAACGACATCATCCCGGCTCCACCTGCTTAACCCACTCAACATGGACTGTCGTCACATTAAACAGCATTAATAACTACTCTGCAAACCACAGTCATGCGCCATTAAATCCATGCACATAGCCCCACAAGGTTCATTATAATATTAGACTGTTGAAAGGTACAGAGTAACAGCAAAGAGAGTCACAAGAAAAGGTCAAACCCAGCGAGTTAGAGCTGCAACTGTGCTTTACCGCCTAATCCCACATTTCAGAGCCATTTTTAAGTCTTTTCAAGCTGATGCTATAATCTCGACAGCCATACAAACATAGACACCAATAAATCACATAAAGGGAGGTGGTTTTAAAAAATATTTGTACTGAAGTAGGTGTGAAAATTAGCTCTAGCACTATGTAACCAGTGCTTCATGATTTTGTCTTTTTTTTTTTTTACGGATGTGTTTTGCTGTTACTTCTTTTCTTTTAAAAAGGGTACATGTGGTAGTTGTTTGTTGTTGTTTTTTTTACTTACTTTTGCATTTTAGTCTTGCAAATGTGAGGGACTAGTTTCATTTTCAGCACAACAACTTTGTCCTTTTGTGATGTACAGTATATACATTTCCGGGAAGAGTGGTGACCATTTTAGCAAACGGGGGCAAAATAGTGCGTGATGTGTTTTGCTTTTTACCCACTGCTCAACTTCACCTCAACCTTTTCACCACAACAAGGCATGATGGGCGTTGCAGTTCTCTGTATGACGCCTGTATGATTGGCAGCCTTTCACGTCTCACGTTATTGCGGTTCATTGTCCCTCAGAATACATATCAGTTGATTTAAGCACAAAGCCCAAATATTGTTGGTTGTTTTTCCTCACACAGGGTTTCACTCTGCAAACTGGCCTCTTTATTATATTGGTTGATGTTGCCTTTAAGGACATTCAGGATCAGTTCCCCTTTTACTCAGCACTGAACCTTAACTACTGACAACCAAAAGGCAAAAAAACATATATACGGTTAAGTCAGAACCTGAAGACAACTTGAAACACACACCTGTCACATCCTGTAAGTAAAGGTGTGCCAAAACCGGTAAGTGGAGTATGACATCTTACATGTTACATGTAACAGGGGCGTTAATGTGTGACGCAGGGATTGCGCGATTAAACTACCTTTTGAGTGGGTGCAGACAGAGTTTTAGGCTGTTTGAAATGTCCTACAGAGTTGCAGAAAAGACGTTGTTATAGTATATTCCCATGTTTACGAGCTGTATTTAGTTAGTTATTGTTATAAAATACCTATACAAACACACACACACCGACACACAAACCTTTACACTCTGGTACAGTCATGACTCTGTTACAGGGTTGGGCCCAGTGAAGCAACTGGAATGGGGCAGAGATAAATCTCAACTTATATATATATATGTATACATGTGTGTATACATATATATATATATATATATATATATATATATATATATATATATATATATATATGAATATATATATATAAAGCCTCAGCTGCCAAAGACAGAAACAGGCCAATGTTTGGTATTAACACTTGCAAACCACCCGCCTCGCATGCTGTCAACAGATAAGATAAAACACTGATGAAGAGTACATATATATTATGATGTTATTAGCTTATAATCAAGCAAAAAAAAATACTTTTTTGACTTAGCTACCATATATGACTTTGTAGAACCTTTTATGTTGAAACAACGACGTGATGGTCACGTTGCAGAGAATCCAGGAAATAAAAAAAATTAAAATAATAATAATAAAAAACGGTGCTGTTTTTGATGTTCTTCCCAGGGTTTTGGTCGTATATAAAAAGGTGTTTACACTGTCGATTGACTCCGGATGAAATGTGTCTGTCTTTACTGATGGAGTGCATTCAGTGTAAAGTGGCAGCCTCTTAGCATTTCCTGGCCTGGTGGATTTATTTGGAAATGTCACGCATTTTCTGGATCACTGAATAGGGAGGAGAAGTTAAAGAGGAAGCCATTACAGCCAGCTGAGATGCATCCAGCATTCATGTTGAGGTACTCGCAGAAGTGGTTCAGTTCAAAAGGCTGAAATTTTATAATTTATGGGGTTTCGTGTGTTTCTGGAAGTGTCCATACTAGAAAGCTTTACATTTGCATGCGTTTTTAAAGTAGCATGTCGAAGGGAACATTTTGTTTGCCCAAAGGTTTTTATTTACAAAGTAAAACATTTTTCCTTTTTATACCTTTTATTATTACTGTTATTACCAGTAGAATTATTATTATTGTTATTCAAACTAAAATATTTGGTTTTTTGTTCATTTTGGGGTTTTTTCTGTACATCCACGATAAGTGTACTTGTTTTTAAAATGTAATGTGATGTGTGGTTTGTTTTTGCTGATAATAAAAATGCAGAACGACTCTGTACTGTTTGAACACATGTCTGCTTTTCATTTTCATTAGTTTTTGTGGATAAAGGATAAGTTCCCTAAAATAAACTGCAGATATTTGTGGCAAGAGTTAGACAAGGAGAGCCAGGTAAATGAACCCGTACATTAGAGCAGCCTGGTTATTGTAACCCAGTGACGATACAGGGGAAACATTTAAAGGAATACTTCACAAATTTGCATTTAGCTTTGTATTACTAGAATAGGGGTAGTATTTTTGAAAAATTGTGCTTACCAACCTCACCAAATGGCCAACTATTCCTTCAAATAAAGCAGGAAGATTTACAGATTTATTTGTGTGCCATCATTCAGATGTGTTGACATTTGTGTGCATGTGCCCTGTACGAAGGCCATACTGAAGCATGATGGTTGCCAGTGTGCTCCCTCTCAGTGCCACAGTGTGGCAGTGGCTTAGTGGGACACTCTGTTAAGAGCTCACCAGAGCATGACATGATCGTTTCATGTATGCATGAGTATTTTCTCTGCAGCATGTCTACTCTCATATGGAACCTAACCTACTGTACGTCGTTGCTAGGTAGAATGTGTTCATTGATCCATTGCGTGGGCCTTTGAGAGAGACAATCATAATGACAGTTAATGCTACATGATCGCTGATCTGTGAGGGAACAAGCGAACCTCAAAGCAAAGCAAAGCTTATGTGTTTGTTTTTATTTCTGAAGGCAAGTCATGTGGAAGAATATAGGCCAGTTTATAGAGGAGACAGACAGACAGAAAGAGAGACACTCGGAGAATGCACCCCTGGTTTCATTCCCACACAGAATATGATAATGAGTGGCTGTTCATTTACTGACACACTCCCAACCAGCCTTGTGGCTTTCACTGCCGGAGACAAAATTGCACACACGCTTCTGCTGCTACCATGTTTCGGAAGGAAAGGAAAGCCAAAACGGCGGCAGTGTGACTGTGGAGCATGACAAGGCTGTGTGTGCCTTTAAATTCCATGACCCACTTTTCACAGCTGGAGCTGGCGGGCAGTGAGCGCTCGTGCACGCTGCCTTGAATAATTGGAACTGCAAGGTGAATGTGAGGAGAATGGCTGAGGATGGGAGCTGCCTCGCCGTCAGCCATCAGTGTGCCTGGTTCAGTCAGCTGGCTGCAAACCGGCGAATCTCACACCAGTGCAGTCCTCGAGCTGCTGCTGGTCATGGTTTTTCCCAGAATATTAAAACTGATGTGAATGGAGGCAGCTGTTTGAAAGAACGTGAATGGATGTATGAAATCCAATCAGACTGGCAGGAGTGAGGAGAGATGAAGCCACTGGAAAATTCTTAATAAAGCAGACATCATATTTCTCTATGTGGAATCGCCCGGCAGATACTACTGTAATTTTAATGTGTTCCCATCCCCCTCTTCATTTTGCCATTCCATCTCTTGATCATGTATGTTCCTCTCCACCCCCATACTCTCCTCATACTTCTCTCTTCCCCCCCCCCCCTCCCGTGTGGATGAAGTGATCCATCACTCCAGTGCTTCAGAAGCAGCAAGAGTGGGGGAGCATCTTGAGAATGTAAAATGACAGACAGATACTGTATATGACCAGGGTGGTAAAGACAGAGACATGAGAGTTCCTTCAGCTGGAAGAGAGATCCCATCTCGTCTCCACTGCTGTGGAACCCAAATGCAGCATCAGATAAATGCTGGGGCGACGTGTCACGCTCCTGTAGCCTGATCGTTCATTCACATGACAGGCAATTCAGCCATACAGCATCACTTATTAGAGAATAAAAGAAGGGAGGAGATGTTGTCGTCTGTCACCTGCCTGACACTGGGGCCGTGTTTAAGCTGCTCACTAGACCTGCTTGCTTTGAGGACATGGCCCACACAGTACTGTCTCCCTACTATCTCCAACATAACATGAAGCGGAACAAACAAACAGAAAAATTATTCATTTTCAGCTTTGGATACTTCCTGAATATTATGCTAAATATCTTAGACTGTATATTGCACATTTGTCACATTTATTGGCTTTTTTTTTTTTTTTTACATTAATCTTGCACACATAATGAATTTATCATGTACAGGATCAGCCTGAATGATAAGGAGGATGCTCCGCTGCCTGGTGGATTCAGAAATCAACTCAGAGAATATAACAAGGGTGAGGAAAGTAGGACGTTTTAAGATGTTGGGTAATATAATTAACTTGTTATTAATGAAACAATGTATGCTTCTTAGTAGGAATGTTATACACAATATACATCAATAGTAACAGACTCAAAAAGTACAAACAAACTTTTATGAATTATTAGTGGTTATTGGTATTGCTCTACACCAGACAGAGTGTATATTAGCAGGCAGTTATACTGAGCCTAGTTGTTTACAGTTTATCTGGCTCCTAAACCTTACAACACAATAAATACATGGATATCAGACAGTAAACCCTGTTATTATAATCCCTGTGCATCACTATATCCACTAGCAGGATTAATAGAAGGGGTTTAGCATTGAGTATAATAGCACTAGGTACTTGGGTCACAGAAACATATGTCTGCTGGTCTGTTTGTGCATCAGTGTGTGAGGTTTGTATTTACTCCGTTGTTAGTGGTGCACACCCAGAGGGTTAGGTTGGTCAGAAGTAAAGGGTATCATAGCTACAGCACGCACAGGCGTGTGTGTTTGTGTGTGTGTGTGTGGGTTTGTGTGTGTGTGTGTGTCCATTTAGACAACATTAAGAGGATCTGTCTTTTTCTGCAGGGTGCACGTTCAGATTCTCCATTTGCCATCTGTTTTACTACTACATTATGAGATAATTAAGAGGCTATTATCAATAACCCAAAGCAACAAAGCCTACACGAGAAGTGCCTCACATGTGTACAAACAAAACCAGAGGTGTGTAACGGGAGACATGTTGCAAACTCAGCGGAAATAAATAGGTAACGTTAAAGTAACTGACCTCAGCTGTTTTCTCAGCAGCCTGCTTCTGCTCCTGCTCCTACACACAGAAAGAGATAAAAAAAAACATTAAACATATTCTCAAACTCGGACGCATTAAATACAAGAAAAAAAAGTGATGGGAGTTGTGTGAAAATTCACAGTTAAGCTTTGAGTATCCACTGACATCTGTTCTGTAGGTGATGTCAGTACAACAACTTCTCTCCACAAGCTGGTTTGAAATGCATTTTCAGCCTATGTAGTGTTAAGAGAGAGACCACATCCCTCCTGCAGTATGTAGTTCTCCCTCCACTCGCTTCCTATTGGTTTTAGGATTAATTTTAAAATGTTACTGTTGGTTTTTAAAGCTCTTAATGGTTTGGCACCATTTTACGTCTCTGAACTTCTTTTTTTCTTCACACCCCACCCTGAGCTCTGCTTTAACATGTGCCAAAATTGAACCACTGAAGAAGAATATTCAGCCCAGATACTTCTATCTACATTTGACGTTTTTACTATTTTTCTGTTTTAGTTTCATGTTTTTAATTGATTATAAGTTGTATACCTTTTATGTTGCTGTGCCTTTAATCCTGTAAAACACTTTGGTCAACCTTGGTTGTTTTAAAATGTGCTCTAGAAATACATTTCTAAACCTCATTACCTCCTGAAACCTGTGTGTTTATATTTGCTCAGCATCACATTATTAGTTATTAGCTGCTAAGATGCCTGCAGATGGAGGAAATGTTGCAATTACATGTACATGGGATGACAATAACAGTAAGCACAAAAGGAAACCAAAGATATATTCTGCTTCAATGTTTTATGACGCTTTAATGCAAGATCTGTCGCATATTGCTGCTGATTGAATCAGCCTGCTTGATTGTGAAACTCATCTGATCTCCACCATGGTGTCTGCTAGCCTGTGCCTTGGATCTAAATTAAACAAAATGAACCAGCGAGGAGCAAAGAGGCCGCTTGTCCTCAGAATCAATCCGTTCCTCCATCTGCTTATTCGCCAGCAGCCCACCCCCACTCTCACTTGATTATCATCTTTCACGAAGGGCCTCCAGCGTTAATCAACAGAGGATCAACATCCCAGTGTGCATACGTGTGACATTCATTCACCTTCACTCTTGTGTACGTTTAGATCAAGCAAAGAGACCAAAAAAATCATCTAGATTCCTCCATCACTTACTCTGTGTATAAAGTGAATAACTATTGATGAGCAATCAAGGCTCTTCTTCAGTGCAGGGAGAAGCCCGACGTCTAATTCCCCTGGGATCCAATTACATACAGTTGGAGAAGGGTTTCATCATGCACATATGAACACACTTAAACACACATGACCCTGAACCTCAGCCTCCACCCCCCGGCTTAACCACCACCCACTGATTTAACCCCGCACCAACCTCCATGAATGACCTTCAACGCTTCTGACACAAACAAAACAGCAAAAACAGTCATGAACACAAACAAAAAGAACACACAATGAGAAGATAAAGCAGGGGGTGGATTTGTCTGGGGTTTTTTGTTATTTCTAATTGAAAAACATTGATGTCCAGAGGAGTGTGTGTGTATCTCTGACTTTCTGCTTGTCAGTATTTGAGAATTACCTGCAGGCTAGTATCTCCTCAGTGGAATTACCAAACTGCTGGTTGCCATGGTTGCAGGTTCCTGAGCACCAGTCATTTGGTGCGTTACTGGGGGTCTGGGAGTGAGGGGTAAAACCTGCACAGTCTGGTAAACAGAAACGATTGGAGCAGAGATTAGCAGACATTTAGTCACAAACAGTAAATCCAGGCTCAGATATAAGTGGGGTGTGAGTTGAAAAAACAACGATGTGTTTAATTATTGAGTCACGTGTTATTTGGTATAATCGAAATTCTGTCACTAATGTTTATATTTGGGAAGAGACGCTGTTCATATTTTTATTCACCCTGTTATTTTAGCTAAAAATACAGACTTTGTACCACATAGTAATTTGGGGTAATGCATGTTCTAGTTATAAAAATAATACTCTAATAGTTTTTAAGATTTCTGAAATGAGTTGAATCTTGTTATTAATGTATGACGATAATGTACATTAATGATGTCTCCTGAAAATGGATCTGGACCACAATACTGGAATGTAGTTTTAATGAGTCAAATATTTTGAATGTGTGAAGATAGCTCCATCTGCTGGTAGAATGTAATAATATAGCCAAAATGAATGGAGAGTTTAAAGACAACTTTAGTTTGCAGTGAAAATGTGTGTTCTTTAGTTTTTCCATATGCCTGTTCGTTACAGGCTTTTTTTATGTTGTATGTTTGCACTTCTGTGTGTTTGAAATAGAGCCTATTTGTATTAGTGGCCAATAAAACATATTACATATTACATATTAGTATCAGCATTTCCTGTATATTTACCAATATGCAGATATGAAAAACTTTATTTTGGGAAACTTTGTCATTATTTCTTATTTATTCTATGTTTAAAATGGGTATCAGTACAACATTTACAAAGGTGTTTACTTTGCAGAAAAGATGTACATTTATGTTTACACTTTTTTAAATTCAAGTTCAGCATGTATTATATTTTAAACGGCAAATACAGTATTCCCTAATAATATTTCAGCCAACAAAAATCGATATTGATCTATCACGTGTGTTACGGTACTGTCTTCTCTTAATACCTAAAAATTAAGTAACAAAACTAAGTCATAATTTGAAATAGTATATCACAATGATGAGATTTTAAGTCATTATAATGAGATACTAATTCATCATTTGATATAGTATCTCATAATTGTGAGATTCTATCTAACTCTATCTTCTATCTAGAAAACACACACACATTGTTATTGATCTTGCTCAGATACCAAATTAATAGTCAGCTGACTTCACATTACTGTTGTAGTCTAACTGCCAGTAGATGTCAGCACAATACCTTTAAATGGACCTGAGACCCAAACTAGTCTTTAAAGGTCATTAGAATTGAGCTCTTGTACAGGAAATTGTGGTCAGTTTTAATAAATATTTTTTAAGTTTTTATTTTGTATTCATTATCTCATTTATTTACCTTTTAGTTAACAATAATTTGCTTCGTTTATAAAAAGTTTTTTTTAAATAGTTTTTCACTTAACTGTGCACAGTATTGTAGCTTTTTTTTATCGTCGTCCTCCCACCTGACCGTGGAGGGAGGGCCGGTGTCCGGCCTGCGGTCAGGATCAGTCCCGCTGCTGCCTGCTGCAGGTTCCTGCCTCTGATCCCTCTCAGGTGACGTCACGTCAGGAGACATGGCGGACCAGGATGGCAGCGACTCATCTCCTCCCGGGTCCCAAGGTGAGTTCTTGACACACTCGGGGAACTTTACTCGGACAAACTTTTGTTTGAAAATAGACGAAGACGGAACGACGCGGTAACTTGTCAGTAAGTGAACTTCCTGTCATGTTTGTTGGTGGTTTGAACGCTGAAATACAGAGAGAGAGAAACTCTAGTCCTCGGAGCCGGTTGGTCACGGGAGCGGGATTAACGATCAACCGACTCACTCACCCGGTGGTTTCGCGTTTGTATTACCTCGACACGGACTTTAAATCATGTGAATACAGTTTTAGTTATATCTTTGTTCACGTTGTTTATGGTCATTTCGAGCTCATCTCGTGCTTGCCCTGACACCTGTTGCTGACATTTTGTCGAAACGCTCCTTTACTTGATGTGACAGGTGAATTCATGTGACTGAGCAGAGGCTAAAAGGAGCTGTAACTTCCTAATCTGGCTTTTACAAAAAGTATTATTCCCCCTCTATTTTTTATTCGTGTAATTGTTGACTTTTTGCCTGGTTTGCTATTTTCCTTAACTTTTCCATAACGTAGTGTAACCGGACACCTGTCTGAACTCCTAATGGTGTCGACTGTAAATGACAGCTCATGTAGCTTTAAAACATTGTGTTGTATTCAAAAGTCTTGTTAGGCCTTGTGTACACATTTTTCATATTCTTATAAAATAGTACATAGTGAATTGCGTCCACAGTACAAAACAACTTTGACTTTGTGACTAAATATAATAAAATAAAACAAAAACTGTTATTGTAATTCAGTACGGCATTTTAACTGGCCTAGTTTACATTTCTTAAGGGGTTTAAAATTACAGGTGTATTTGAACGTTTCACCTCTGGCCACACCTCCAGTCAGTGATGACACCACAGGTGTTTTCCATCAGCTGTTAATGATATTCACCACTAAGTGCTTTTTCAGACTTTCAGGATAACATTTTGTCTTTGAAAGCATGAATAGAATAACTAATTTTAATGCTTTATTGTGTTTTAAACCCCATTTGGAGGGGCTTTCATCTGGTATGTCTGGACCTAAAAATGTGATTTAATGACTTGCAATTGATGGCTATTAACATTTAACCTATCCTAATCATCAGTGCAGTGCAGCAGACAGTTAATGTCCAAAATAATGTGGCATTATTACTTTAGATATTTTCAAAGCTGAACTTTATCACTCTGATTAAATGTGGTCAGTATTGAGGATGTCCACTTTACAACACATTTGTCGAACCTAATTACCTCAGTAGCGATAGATCGAAAGGTATTTTGAATATGCATGAAAAAAACAGGTAAACAACACCTCTTCTCCTTTCCATTTGAATAAGCAGTTGAAATCGGTGACTGTTCAGATTCAGAAATATGAGCTCAATGGTTGAGTTCATGAATTCAACTTAATTAAGTAGCTTGTTCTCTCTCTTGTGCAGGAAATGCAAATGTTGTTTTCTCTTGGCATGTTTTATTAGGCTAATAAGGGTCACAGAGGTAGAAGAAATGGTTAAAGAACATGTCAGGCAGTTTTTCTTTCCTTCTTTCTAGAAACATCCCAGTTTAGAAATAGCTCCACCTTTTCTCAGATTACCACTGGCTTACAAGTGACGTGTTTTACTCATTAGTTTAAAAATTTTGAATAGTTATAACCGCAGGGGAATCCAGCTGATGACGAGGTGTCACTTAGAACGTCCACTAAAATATAAGCCAGCTCTTTTACCTTCGGGGCAGTTGTCGTTCAGGAGAAACTTGGACTGGTTGGCAATGTTAGCAATTAAAACTAGATTGAAAATGTTTACATTGTTTTTTAATAGATAGCCCTGAGGGATTCAACGTGGCTTAAAGTGACAAAGGCGATTCAAATTGAAGCGTTGTGAGGGGACAAAAGTGGAGCACTGCTGTGCACAGCCTCCATGAAATTCTATAATTCCTCACTAAACGCTCTTGGTAAAATCTGCATTGTTGGCTGCCAGTTTACAGGAAATAGTTGGGCTGTTTTATTGAAAACCATGAAGAGACTGTGCATATAGTCAATTGGGTCGGCTTCAAACTCAGATCCGTTTTTATCAGCAAGTGTAGTTTAAAAGGAATTATACTCTCGGAAATGCATACACTTTTTACACTTGTATTTGTACCCTGGTCATTAGTCTTGTTCCTCATATCTATCCCCACAATTATCGTTTACCTTTGGGTTTTCCCATTATTGCTTGTTTCACTTTAAATTCTACTAAATCTAATCTGTAACACTCACTCCACGACCACTTTTGGTTGTAACATTTTGCGTTTAAGCTTTACAAGCCTGCTGCTAGTATCACTTATTTTCATATGCATTATTAATGTTTCTATGCTGTTTTGAGCTCTAAAACATGCACAAGCCAACTGACTCTGGTGTTGTACTTGAATCTGGCATGCTAATCAGTGACTTTCCTTATCTTATAAAAACACCCACTCAAAATTGCCGCTTGTGTCTTCTGTCACTCTGATGCAAAGCTAGTTTTAGTATCTCATTTCCTAATCAGCCAAATGAAACTCTAACAGTTTATCCACTGCCAGCATGTTGCCAGGTTAACTGTTTTGCACTTTGCCTCTTATTTGCTGCTTCTAATAAGGATGTTTATCTCTTATTCTTTCATTTTATCCGACATCTGTTGTTTCATCCTGCCGATATATTTGGCATAAAGCCAGTTTCTTTTTCGTCAGCTCATTGGTCTTGAGGTGTGATCTGTATTGATCCCTCAGTCTCTGTATGTCTTCACAGTAGTATGGTACTCTTGTGTTCTATTAGTGAGAAGCACTGCCTTTACACCTGCTGTAGCACCATGATATTGTTGACTCACCTGGAAGGCTGAGATGTTTGGTCCTCACAATTGGGTCATCTTGTGCACATACCCCTAACCGTGACGTGTGCTGAAAACCGGTTTTAAACTAATCCCAGGGATGTTATTATTAACATAATTATACAAACACGACTGGATAATTAAAAGTTGCCATTAATCAGCTGATACATTCCTAAATCTGAAAAGGTCAGAATGTTTGAGCTTCTGCTTTGAAAATAATTCAGTTTCAAGTAACTCACAGCAGTCACAGATCTAGTTATTTAGGGGCTGCAGCCAAAGGACGATGTGTAAAAAGTGTCTAGTAGGTTTTTTTTGAAAATAGCAGTTTATTGGTAAATTTAGACGTAATAACGCACTGTATATATACTTTATAATTTCTAACTGTAGTCAAACGGGTTCATTTGTTCCCATTTCTGTGTCTCGCACACATTGAATAGGTGTGAGAAGGGTGTGTTGCCAAGCCTATCTGGTTAAAGTCTGAGTGTAGGATTACTCTATCCTGCAGGGACAAAGATCAGATTGCTCTTGGATGAATATGTGTGTTTGAACAACATGTGCTCCCTGGGGAGATGAGGCAGTAAGGGTTTTCCTGTAGTCCTCTATATATTAAATATCTCTTTATTGTTATATGTACTGTAAATAGTATGTTGTTCTATTATTTTGCACATGTAAGGCCAACTACATGTAATGCATTTGAGAAAAGGAGACAGTTGGATGCTTTGTCTCGAATACTTTAGTCTCCCTGATGTTACGAGCCATAGCTTTTATGTGGCTTTATGATTTCCAGCTGTCATGCTGGTTGTTTAATCTCTGTGTGTATTTGCTCTGGTGGATGTGAGATAAGTGTACGCAAGCTCACACCACGAGTAAAGGTTGTTCAGGCCAGTGTTTGTGTTGTTAATGAACAGACCTCCAATAGCTGAGATCATTTCCCTCCCGTTCTATGGCACCTTTCTTCTAATGCGTCATTTTTCCCACTCCTGAATAACCAGCCATATTTGCATATAATTCAAATGAGATTAATGTTTATTTGATCAATGAAATAATTGTAAAAGCGACATATGTGTTTTAGAACATTTCCAATGTTATAAATCACATAGAAGTAGCAAAAGCTCATGCTGGTGAAGAAATGCTGGTCGGTGTTTTGTGTTTAATTGAACAATTTCACCACTAATGTAGTGTTCTCCCGATTTACTGTAAACATGTGTCCTATATTTGTGTCACCCTTTCCCTTTAAGGACATGTTGGGTATAAACCAGTGGATTTCCATATTTACTGTACAACTGTGGTGGCACTTTAAGAGAGGAATAAGGCGGAGACATATACCATGTGCTTTGTGGACACACCCCCTCTACGGATACTGCTGTAGTGTGTGTGTGTGTGTGTGTGTGTGTGTGTGTGTGTGTGTGTGTGTGTGTGTGTGTGCGTGTGTGCATGCTCTCTGGCTTCCACTCTCCCACTGCGTCATTGGTCCATGTGCTACTGTTGTTAAGGAAACCCTTTTCTGGTACCAGCTCATGTTCCACCGCTGGATTCCCACTGAATATTTTAACAATTGTGCCGCCATAGTTAAATGTGTGCCTGAGTGATGAAATTCTGTGATGACAGTTTGTATCTATAGAATAGGCCGTAACCACAGAGCATTGAGGATGGAGAGTGGCACTGCAGCAACAGTAGTGTGAGCAGCAGCAGCAGCATCTTATAAGGAGTGAGGGAGTCAGGAGAAGTGCAATCCTCCCAGCTCTCCACCGCGCCAGTCTTGTGGATTAAGTCTTCTTTTCTAAGCCCAGAGTAAAAGAGCTCATCCTCACTCTTGCTGTCTTTCTTCCTCTTTCCCTCTCTATGCCAGGCAGGCACTACCATCACAACCAGTATGGACGTGGCACAGTGAGCTTCTCTGTTTGTCTCATTCATTCTCTCCTTGAGCATCACACTGTACCCAATTATTTGTCCATCATCTTTACCTTTAAACCTTTTACTCTGCCACATTTCGCTTCTTCCATCTCTCCAACTGTGTTTGTTCTGTCCTTCCCATTCCCTCATCCTGTCTGCCGTCAGATACAGAGCTACAATGTGTGGTCGGAAGAAATAAGCTTTTAGTGTCAGCTATTAGCCGATTGCTCTCTCCATCCTCTCAGAGAGCAAGGCTCTTAGTAAGGTGACCTCGTCATCCACCATCATCTCTGGTCCATCACTGACCTGCTTCCCGTCACTGCTCACGTCAGGAGGTTGGGATGGGCAGGAGGGTGGGTGAGTTAGCCAGGAGCTCAAGGGTTAGCAACAGTGTAGGTGATGCCAGAGAGTAAAGGAAGAGGAAAAGGAGGATGTACAGGCGGATGCTCGCAGGGCAAGTGGAAGCTGAAGAAGGGAGGCAGCCGCTCAGCCATCCCGGCACTCTTCACCATCACTGAGGAAGACGAGGGACGGAAGCGGAGAGGTGCTTGCAAAAGGAAGAAAAAAGGTATGGGGTATAAAGGCGAAACTGACAGTGGAGAACACGGGGGATGCATATGTTTTGGTACCTTGGGCTGTTTGTATGTGTTTGCGTGCTTTTTTGGACATTAATATCTGAAGCAGAGGGTTGTTTCCTAAATCTCTGAAGAGTCACGGTAGTGGATAACTTGCGTGTGTGTGTATTAGGGTCGGGCAATATGGCCAGAAACAGTATCCCAATAAAAGATTTTCAAATCAGTTTATATCAATAAATATCACAATAAATGTCTGATAATTAAAGATAGATTTTGCACCTGAATCAAAGAAACCAGTTTTTTTGGAGAGAAAACAACAAATATCTAAAGTAATGATATGGGTATTTGGGTCATGCATAAACATTATAACATTACATACATACATTGTGATGTACATGGTTATTGAATTATTGTCCAGGCTTAGGATGTTAATCAAAGAGAATAAGTATTGGATAGTAAGAAAAGTATTATAAATTGCTAGGTTCCTTGGCTGTGTGTTGCTTGTCTGCTTGCTATTTGTGTATATGCAGATACTCAGATTTCCAGGGACAGGTGTCTGTCAGGTCTGATGAGAAAGCACAGCAATGATGTGTGGGTTTGTTTGTTTGTTTGTATTAGGAAAGCAGCTGACAAGGCACGATTAGGTCAACACAAGGACAACAGATGAGTGAATGTGCAGTTCACCACTTCACACGTGTATGGGGCTTTAATGCATCAGTAAGCAGATCAGTCAGTCTGCTGGACAGCGAGTCACAGCTGGTATAAATAAGCAATACATTCACTTTCTATTTCCTTTACCATGTCTTCCAGAACAACGTATAGAAAAAGAGAGGGGTGGACTCAGGATCCTGTTTCTGTTTGAATAGCCTCCTGGTATTAAGGCTGAGTACAGAACAGAGTGGGAGAAAAAGCCTGTGAGCAATGGTTTATGGTTGGTATTACAGAATAACCAGAAGTTTTAGGCATTCGTGGATGAACAACTGAATGAACAAAGAAAATTAAATGAGCTTTTCTTGTTCCTTCTAACTGGATATGATTCCACTGCTCAGCTGAAAAGTGATATGCTCAGAGGCTCTTGAAGTTTAATACTGTTCTTTATTATGAGGAGTTACTGGGTTTTATGCATGGAACAAGTTTAATTCATGGTGTGTAGAAAAGTTACATTGCTCATTTTGATTCCTCAATAATTGTCATCTTCACTTAATCAGTGAACTTGCTTTGTGCTTCTAGAGGTGATAACAAAGTTTGGGTGTATAAATCATCTTTGCAGTACATTTGGATGGACACAAGGTCGAGTTGTGACTGACAATTGTCCAAAAAAAGGTGCCTATCCTCTGTCATGCCCTTGTCCGTTATTTTAAATCAACTTTGTGTACAGATTAACTATTATCAATGCCAGGTTGTTAAGTCTTTATTTTAATAAATATTACACCCTCTCAAAATATCATCAAAAACCAGGACAACATTTCAATAGTTGATGGCACCAGTTTCTATTATTAGTGGCATCCAATGCTGTAGTGAATGATGACACTCACTTTAGCTTTTTAGCATAATTAAAACCTGAAAGTACTGTCTGCCATGAATGCAGCCTCATGTGTCATTAGCAGCCACCACTTTTGCACCTGTTAGCCAGTCCTGAAAGGCCTGTGCTGGCTGGATCTTAGCGTTTAGCTTAGCATTAGCAGAGGCTAATCCTCTCATGCAGGCTGCAGTGAAGGCAGGAGACACACAGCTTGCTTGCCTCCTACCCACTGGCCCCAGACAGCACAGCATTAATCACTAACTCTGACCATGTAATCTGTATGTAGATAGATTGGGGGTGGGGAGCAGGCATGTGCGCCAACATGAAGGGAGGGAGGGCCAGATTAAATAGTCACACTCTCCTCCTGTGTCACTCTTTTATAAACACACGCATATACACACAGTGACAAAAGGATGGGGGGGTGGGGACACCACAACCTGTCTCACACAGTCGGTTCTCAACATCAGTGACACTGACAACTGACCTCTACCTCTTTCTCGCTTCCTGCCTTTACTCTGGTAACTCTTAAATTTGGGGTGGTCCCTTTTTTTTTTTGTCTCATATGGATTTTCATCCTTTGCTCTTTCTCCCTCGCCACTGACCCCTCAGTGCACCATGGACTGTGATCTTATCTTGCATCTTACTCTCCTGGAATCATGAACCAAAACCCAGGTAATGGCTTGTGCAGGTGTCATTTCTGAATCAACATTAATTGAACGGGTGCAGGGCGGCAGTAAAGTAGAGTGCAATTTGTAAGTATCTTTTACTTTATACACCAGCACACTTGAAATGACGATTACTGAGGGATCAAAGTGCAGACTTTGAGCCCTATTGTTAACCCAGTACAGAGATTTAAACATCCCTAAATGCCTTTGAAGGACTGCTTTTCATAATGTATATGTTTGGCCAGATTAGAGCCAAACATATAAATTATCTTCAGTCTAAAATTTTGAAAATATTAGGGTAGAGCTTACAAAAACATGGCAACAGGTGGGCTGGGTCTTTGAAGGTTTATTTATTATTTATTCGATTGAATACATTAAAATGGCTACTGTGAAAAGGGCTTATTAGTATAACGGGGGCATCTTGCCCTTATTTACACTGTAAAATATTATTGTGAATATGGACAATAAGACATCTACTCTGATTTACACATAATACACACGCCTTCATTGCTGCTTTATTTCTTGACTCGTCATCATTCCTGCACCCTGCTGCACGGAGCCAAGTTTCTCGTAACAGCCAGTCAATATGGAACTAGGTGTAAAAATGAACAAATCTTTAATAATTTGAGGGCTTTCTGGCTTAATGCTTGGACGCTGTACTGATACTTTATAAATAATTGTGAATCATCTTTTATTGTAAATGCAATAGGACATTTTTTTTTTTTTTTCTACTCATATTTTTCACCCTCTTGTTTTCTTCCAGGCTTTTCACAGGAAAGAAATAATTCCCTTTTTGTGTGACTGAGAGTTATCCAAGCTCTTTTCACTGGGTTGCTCCAGTTTAAGCTGTCAAATGAAATGAAGTAGTGCAGTACTTTCCCTGTCACCACATGACTGAAGTTACGTACTGTCACAGTGTCTACTACATCATTCTCCCAGAAGTTATCTAGCATTTAACAAGCTCCCTACTTTGTCCTTTTTAATGGCCATGTGACCTCTCATCCAGAGTTCATCTCGCTTATGTTATTGGAGCCTATTCACCAATTCCTATTTCAATATTTGTCTGCATGACATAATCCTCATCTCTTACAGTCTCTCATTGAGCAAATCCTTTGTTTGCATAAAATGATTTTAGGGGAAGGAGCAGACCGACTTCACATTATTGTAACCTGGCCCAGCCAAACCTTTCCTGTTTATAACAATAGCCATTATGAAACCAGTTCCAAAAGTGGTGCACCTGAGGCAGGGAAGGCTTGTTAATACTGATTGCACTCCTCTATACCTGCCTCACAAACTGTGGCAGGAAATACCTCTGCAGCTGTAACCTCATGTCTTTGTTCAGCATGCCCTTTGTGAATTAGTATTAGACATATGAATATGATGAATATAATAGGGTGGAAACGGCACCAATAGTTTGCATTTGTATACTTTTCTGGAGCATCACAAACCACGAGTGTAGAAGTAGGTGAAAAGGATAATGCATTTCCCACAAAATCCCCATGACTGAGCAAAATCTGTTCACAGATGAAAGCCAGGACTGAGCTAGCAAATTGTCCTTGAGTTAACATGAGTAACAACTTGTTTTTTATTTTGTCAGGAAGAGCAACACAAATGCGGTTACTCCCTCATAGACCTTTATCTATCTCTTCATTTCTTTGCTCTGGATAACAAAGAAATTCGTAAAAGTTAATCATTTTGGTTTGTGGACAAAACAAGACATTTGAGAACATCATCATTTCCAGGTTTGACGAACACTGACCGACATTTTTTAAGGTTTTCTAATATTTTATGGACCAAACGATTAATCGAGAAAATAATCGACAGATTAATTGATTATGAAAATAATCGTTAGTTGCAGCTCTAATCCAGACTGATATCTTGGATTCAACATATTTTGCTCAAACCGTACCTATCCACACACTTGACCTTGCATCTAACATATTGGAGATAAAGAAAAACAGACAGAATAGACTGTGTGCCTTGTGCTATTTCAGGTAGAGTCAATCTGTCTTAATTTGTCAGTGTAGTCTAGGTCAGAGTGGCTGATTTAAATTGGTCTTCTGCTTTCTGGGACAGATTTGTCTCTGTGGAGACTCCACGTCACTGCATGCAATGAGGAGCAGTATTGTATGGTGTATAAAACAATTATATAACTGTGTACAGTGTATCGGTTACTATGGACTGTTTGTTGCTCCATGTGGGAGTCATCGTATAGTCATGTCAGAAAGTTTTCCTAATATTTGATGGTTTGTCCTTGACTAATTACGTTTGTCTTCTTCACAGCACAAAGGTGTGTGCATGTTTTGATTTTGGCAGGTTTGCGACAGGTCCATCTGTTTCTGCACAAAGCCCATGTTAAGCTCTCTGTCTGTGTGTCCAGGAGGCTGACCTGAAATTGCTGAGTCACCCTGAGCCTTGCAGTGCCATCAATCAATAGCCTAGTATGAGCTGAGTTGAAAATGGGGCAACAAACTGGGAACGTTTAAGAATACAGGAGATGCAGTTTATGTTTTTTCACCCCATTCTGTTTGCTTGGAAATATAGAAACTGATCTGTCTATTTTTTACCATAGTTTGTCTTGTGCAGCTTCTCTTTTCATTGTTTTTATGCCTCCACACTGGTGAAAGTCCTGGCCTGAAGCATCAGTTTTCAGGATGTCCGTTTGTTTGTCCTTGCATTCTTGTAAACGTGATATCTCAGGAACATTTTTGCATGAATCTCTTTAAATTCCACACAGAACTTGGATGGAAGAATCTCAAGGATTAACTGATTTTGGTGGTCAAAGACCAGAGTCACTGTCACTTCATGTTGTGAGCAGAGGGAATCATCTGACACATACTTTAACTTGAACTCGGGGCTTAACTAATTTGCTTTTTGTGATCAAATTTCAAGGTCAGTGTAAAGCTTTGAAAAATTTCTAGAAAATGTGCCACAAACATTGACTTGGACATGGAAATTATTCGTATTTGATGGTCTATGGTGAAGGTCACAGTGATATCACAATATATTCACAAAGATAAGTGACAAGACACACATCTTGTCAGATGTGTGTGATGATACCTTTTGTTCTGGTTCAGGAAATTTCAACAATGCCACTTTGTTTTCCTTTCAGTTTCTTACTCCCAGTATAAATCAGAGGATGGCACGGTGTCATCAGCTGCCCGTCCGGGTTCCTCGGGCTCTGGACAGATCTACACTCCCAGCCCGACCTCAATCCCTGCTTCAATCCATAGCCACACCACCACCAGCCCCAGTAACAATGCTGCTACCAAACTGGGTAAGTCGCTCTGGTTTATAGGTTTAACAGAGGTAAACTAAGACATAAAATAAAATAGGATTTTGTCTGTATTCACCAGTTTTAAACACAGTTTGTCCTGCTCTTTAATTGTTGTTTGTGCTGCAGACTCATTGCTCTTCAACAAGATTGACGAGAGACAGAGGCTGGCCCGTGAGCGTCGTGAGGAGCGTGAGAAACAGAACGGTGTGTTTAAATGTGTGTGTGGTAGTGGAGGTGGTCGTGGTGTGTGTGTGTGTGTGTAGACTCTACATCAGTGTGTAATCAGTCTATAAATGGGGGTATTTAGATGCACCACTCACTTGCTGTTTTTTTGTTTTTTTTCCCCACAGCATATATCACTACTGAACTTGGTTTGTAGCTGTAGTGAAGGGTTTGTTTCTCTGGTTGTTACATAAAGTCCTGGCCGAAGCCGGGTCACCCGGTAACCATGGCGCCCATGTTACGTAACGTTTTGGGCCATGGGACAGATTTTAGGAGTGTATTGAGAGTGAATGATGTACCACAGGTGGGGTTTAGAGAGTTGTAGCCTGTTCCTAGTTGTATGTTGTCACTCGGTACGTTTCCATACACATTTAAGTTGAGCCGCAGTTGTAGCTCGACGACACTGTTCAGTTGGACTATTGCCCTTGTCCCAGCTTGTTAGTTTTAGGTTTTCAGTTTAGCATGCAGCTGGTCATTGAAAATATCCAGTTCTTCAAGAAGACAGAGCATAAAATCTGTGTCCAAAAAAGTCAAAACTGAAATATACATTCAGTAGTAGCTCAACTCACATTGGCTGGGTGAGTTAGTCCAACTTTGAGAAATGTGATTTAGTGCAGTTTCAGTCATGTTTACATGTATTTTAGGAGTCTGCTTTTAGTTGACTAACACGATCATTTTTGTTTTGTCCCAATATAAACTGTGTTAGTGTTGTACAGTGGTGTACTTCTGGCCCCAGCTGAAAGACTGAGGGATTTGCTTTGTGTTGAGAGCTAAAGCTTGGTCACATGGTCTTCAGCTGACCCTTTACTCTGCTGCTATAAGCCTGTGTGTGTGCGCATGTGATTGTGCATACTGGGCTCAGGTGAATGTGCATCAAATCTTTATCAACTATATGCCCATGTCCCCATTATGCCTCAGCTATCAAGGAGGTCCAGTGGCAGGCACGTGAGGAGCGAGCCAGGCAGCACTATGAGAAACACCTGGAGGAAAGAAGGAGGAGGCTGGAGGAGCAGAGGTTAAAGGAGGAGAAGAGACGGATCGCCGTGGACGAGAAACGGCGGCAGAAACTGGAGGAGGACAGGGTACAGAGCGACACGTCGTGTTCACAAATCTGTGCAGGCAGATCTATTTATGCCTCATATTAACACACAGACACAATCAAGCATGCAAACTGTTTCAAAAACCAACAACAGAATTCTGATGTCTTCACAAGGTCAGATCCTGAAAACCTTACAAGAGTTATTTACTGTTCATTTTTGGAGTATTTTAAAAATGTTGAAACTGCGAAGAATTGGGGCTTTGCAGCAGCCCTGAGAATGTCTTACTTTCCTGGATGCTACACACTTTCAAGTAAATGTAAGATGCAGAGCGTGGTTTTGCTTTCATCGTTTGTGTTATCTTAAGTGTCATCTGATAAGGTAAAACTGGGACACAACAAACAACTCAGGGCATTAGTCGTAACATGCATCACTCTTTTATGTGATGATGCTGTTATTGTTGTTTTTCTTTTTTTTGACCAAAGGTTCGTCATGAAGCAGTGATTCGTCGGACATTGGAGAGAAGCCAGAAAACCAGTCAGAAGCCCAATCGCTGGTCATGGGGAGGGGCTCTGTACCCAAACACTCCCAACACACCAGCCGGTACTTAAACGCATCACACATCTTAACAACAGACTACCACTGTGTGTGTCAAACACAGGTGGAGTTAGAATTAGAAAGAAGTGCTTTCCGCTCTCTGATGCATGACTGTCGTGTAAATATGTGCGCCTGCATCTGCGTGTCACTTTTGTTCAGCTGTTTTTATATTTGAACGTTTCAGATCCTCTGCCCTTTATTGTTACTGCTGACTCACACCCTGCTCTACCTTTCTGCCTCTCCCTCCCTTTCTTTCTTCCTCCGTTTCCCCTATTCTCAAATTCAACCTCTCCCTGTCTCTCTCTCTCTTCCTCTTCCTCGCTCTCGGATCTCCCTCCTCTCTGCTCTTTGTTTCTCTGCCATTGTCCTTCCACCTCCTGGTCCAGGTTTTGTCGAGTCGGCTTTCCTCTATCCACTCGACCTTGCTGGACTGGAGCACATGCAGAGTGCTTCCAGTCTCTACCGCAGATATGGATTGACCTCCCAATGTGAATATTATAGCAGTGTGCCAGTTAGCTGGCTAGTGTTAGACTGCTCACTGTAGCACTGCAGCTGTGCAGCACCTTTGTTTTAGCACAGTGGCATTAGTATAAATGTAGACCAGTGTGAATAGCACCATTAGAATGTAGTAATCCTCTTTGTGACTAGAAGTTATATTGTAAGGCTTTTTTTTTGTTAAACATTAAATAGAAATATGACCCATTTAGCACAAATGTGTTTTAATATTATATTTGATATCATTTCTAACAACATATGTGTAGTTTTTCATGTTTAATGTCATTTAATTAGACTTGATTAACCCTTCTGTGAGTGAATCCCGTCTCCAGCTGCCTTTCTCCCCGTCTGTCTGTCTTGAAGTCCCTGACTTAAATGGTATGCCATTCATTTAATTTTATCATGTTGCTCCTTGTTGTTAGATGGTGACAGACGGTCAGTGTCCACAGTGAATTTATCCAAACACGCAGACCCCATCATTACCAAGCGCCTCTCCTATTCCTCTGCCACACTCCTGCACTCACCAGACAGAGGTAATGACACTGAATGTTACACACAAATAACAAACACTATTCATTACATTATTCACATGTGGTGGTCTGTGTTTGGTTCCATTTGTGGAAATGAAGTATGTCTTTAATCCTGTAACCACTTTTGTTTTCTTTTAAGTTCAGGGGAAAGAAAGCACTTTTGCTAGCATGGCTAAATAGTAAACATGAAGAAGAAGCCAACTAGCTTAGCTCAAATAAAGAAACTGGGGTAACAATTTACCACTATCCACTGTCCCAGAATGACCTACCAGCACCTCGACAGCTAATTAAATGATGCGTTATATCTGAGGTTTAACTCCAAAAACCACTTTGTATTTGTAAACAAATAAAATATAATGTGTCAGTCAGTCGTGAACTTTCGAGGTACTGTTAGGTTGGATTTGTTACCACTGGACAGCCAAGCAAACTGTTACCCTCTCATCTATTAAGAAAATAAAAACTATTCTCAAAATATCAGCCAATTCCTTAGTAAATGTATATATAGACATATAAATGTGTGTATATATATATATATATATATATATATACACATATGTCTTTTTATTGAACACCTAGTCATGTATTCTCATGTTGCTGACAGGCTTACAGATGAGAACAGCCTCCTCTCCTGTCATTAACAAAGCTCAGTCCAAACTCCGCCTGCACCAGGGAAAGACCCCCCCGCAGAAAGGCACAGGTGTTTCCTGGGAATTTTTTTTGTCAATTGGTCGCTCATTTTTGTATATGCTATAAACTTGGTTGCACAGCAAACAGATCACGGGCTGGAACCTGTTTATATAATAATAATAGATGTGAACATTGCCAGCCATCAACCAGCCATTTAATAGAAAACATTTTAGCTGCCCAACCTTTGATGTTAACGCCTTGATCTATTCGTTGATGTGATCTCAGATTATTTTAAATGTCCACACTCTGCTAACAGAACATACTGTAGTACAGTACAGTAATGTGTTTGCTCTTGTGTGTTTCATCAGAGGGATCAAGACCTCTAGCGTGACCCTCTTTCTCTAATCCTCTGTGGGATAATCTTTTTGTTTTTGTGGGAACAATATTTTTTATCCCAGCTGAAAATTTGGCACCCACATTTCCACTGACGTGTAAATAAAATGACTCTGAGAACGACACTGACCGTATTTCCTGTATTCTGCTTTAGTACAGAGCAGTGTATGTTAGAGATTCAGTTTCCAGCCCAGTTGTATCTCTGCTCACTGCGATCCCTGCAGCCTCTTTGTACTCTGCATGATTAGCAGAGCAAGCAACGCTGCATGTTTTGCCTTAGAAACTCTCCTTTGTTTTTTAAGTGGCAAATCAGGATATCATAAGGATTATTTAATCATTGCATGATTCCTACCCAGGTGCTAGGGACTCTGCATGGACCAATACTGGTAACACCTTACAATGCAAGACAGTAACCATATGGTAATAATTTTGTAATTGGGACGTAATATGATGGTAATAACCATGTAATCAAGTGTGTGTGGGAGATAAAGGAGGATTATAATATGGTAATAAATCAATTTTGATTCACAAACGCTTTCATGTAAAGATATTACACTGATGGTCGTTATTACCATTGTTATTACCAAGCTGGGAATAACTTCCGCAGATGTTATTACCATTATATCAAATCTGAATTGCAATATTATTACCGTATCATTTTCCATTCTGCTATGTAAAGTGTGTATCCACAATATTTTAAGTTACTTGCTTTAAAAACTTTAAATGCTTTATGAATAATTTGCTGGATTCATTTAAAAGTTTAAATTACAAATGCAATAATCCTCTGTGCTTGTCTTCGGTCTGGGCTTCACTTCATGCTGTGGTGGTGCATGCAGGTGTAGGTGTAACAAAACAGGCTGTGCATGTTTTAAGACGTCTCTTAAGCCGTCGCCTACACAGTTGTCCAATGCGAGGGAAGCAACTGGAAACAGCTACAGTAAAAAAAAATTATTACAATAAAGCATTGATTATCATCTGCTTTGGCTGATTTTTAAGAATAATAAGTGGGAAAGAAGCTTTAGCTGTTGTTGAACCTCAAATGTGTCATGTGCGTCCAGGCCCGCGTCGCCTCCCACTGACGCCGTGGGAAAGCAACGTGGTGAATCGCCTGCAGCAGCCGACACACTCCTACCTGGCCCGCAGTCGCAGTGCCATGAGTCTGTCTGGAGAGCAAGCAGGTAACATCCCTCACTAGGGACCCATCGTTATAATGTGTGCGAGTGACTCACCAAAACACTCTGAACTATAAGTCACTGCTCATAGTGCTCTAACGTATTTTAATCAGATTTGGTCAGGCTTAAAGCATTATACTGTCTGAAACTTTCCTCACCACCCTGTGACAGGCACACACACACACACACACACACACACACACACACACACACACACACACACACACACACACACACACACACACACACACACACACACACACACACACACACAGACACACACAGACACAGACACACAGACAGAGTAAGCTATTAAGAAAGCATTCTCATACGGATGCCATTCTTTGTTTCCCTGGAGTTCAGATTTAGCTGAGTTGTGGGGTCAAGCATTACGTCGTGATTTTGAGCATATTGTTGTTTCCCAGAAACTCAGAAAAGCCTGTTTCTGTCTTTTGTGTTTATTCTGTGTGTTTTTGAATTATCGTACTCTCCTCATCAACTTTACTCACACTAACATGCAACACAATTACAGCTGTTACTTCACTCTTTTCTGCACTTATGTGTAAATGCACCTGTTTCGTATTAAGTTCAGTTGCCGTGTGTGGTGTTGAGTCTGGTAATTGTACTTTTGCATGAATGACTAAGTAGAAATGCTCCCTGCACTGGGGTTGCTTACAGCAGGTATAAGACAAGCACAAAATAGAAGTTATAACTTGTATATCTTCTTTTAATATTGTATATGTTGTTAGTTTTTCTTTTTCTCCATTTCTGATCATCCATACCAAAAAAACACATTCATCCTTCATTGATTGTCGAAGAGTGTTTGCAGCTGTTCTTCCAATCAGTAAGACTAATATCTTCTTTCTTCTCTGTTTTCACCAACACCGTACCTTCGCTGGTTTCCCCAAACCCCTCGGCTTCTCTTTTATTAATTCCTTTGACATCCTTCTCCTTCCTGTCTCTCTTGCTTCTGATTATCACACCCTTACCCCCTCCTTTGTGTCATAAATCCCCACGTTGTCTTGATCCATTACCTCCGCAAATCCGTGCCCAAAAACCTCCCACCTCATGCATCACCATAGCCATGCCTGTGTGTCCTCGCTCAGTGTCTTGCCACCCGATGGGCTCCGTGTCCTTCAAGGTTCTGCAGACTCAGCCGCTGCCTCACTGCCGCAGCCATGACAGGAACCTCAGCAGGGAGACGGCCTCGTCCTCCTCCACCACCACCCCACGCAGGAGGACGACCGAAACCACACAGGTAACTCATGACACTAACTGGCACATGTGTGTTTGGCTGGTTATCTAGGACAGTGTGGTCTCCAGTCACCTGGTGGGCTATGAAGGTATTGCAGGTGTGTTTTAAGAGGTCAATAAAAAAGTTTATTCTCTTTTATTGCAGCTACTGAGCTTCAAATTACCATAAAATGTATGACGAATGCAAATTGTTTGCATTTATTTGGTTTATTATAGGCAATTTAATGATCTATGTCTGAAATCTGATACATTTATTGATATTTAATCACAGTTTAGCCACATAATTTCTAGGTTTGTGAATCACTGATCTGGGGAATAGTGTTACAGCAGCTTTAATAGTAATATTTATACTAAAAGGTATATTATAAAAATGTCCAAGGAGTGATACTATCAATGTGTTTGAATCATAAAAAAGGTGCTTTGTATTCATTGCTATTTTTCAACGATGAACAAACATTTTCTTGATGTATTTGCTATTATTGATAGATTCATATCCTGTTTTCCATTCATACCAAGTACAATGCAGTCATTTGTGTGATGTAACATGTGTTATATTATCTTTTATTTCAGTGTTTATGTCTGCAGTGTTCATTTCACTTTTCCTCTTTAATTGAAAGTAACGGATATTAAGATGAGAGGGTTTCTTGTTAAACTCGGCTAGTCAGAGATTACATGTTGTCAAAGCAAGTTTGTGTTTGAGTCTAATCCTTTTACTCATCGTCATCTGCTGCTGCTGCTGTCGCCAGGTAGGGCACCTGGACCTCGACAATGTCTCAACCACCTGATTACTATGTATTGCTATGGACAATGCTACCTCAGTGATGTTATGTCAGTTGCTCACTTGCCTCCTGGTTAAGTGACACAGAATCATCATTATTAATCAGTGGTTTCTCCTCCACCAACAGCGAAAGGACCGCGACAACGTCAGGAAGTCATGGAGCAACCTTTCACTGCCACTGGCCCCCATTATGATGGTTCCTCCCAACAAACACTCCTCATCTCTAGGCAAAAAGAAAGTGACAGCACCCTCTCCTGGCAGGTAGGAGAAGTTTTTGACAACTGCTCAGGACATAAGCAGATTTGTGACATTGTAACTATGGTTTATTCAGAACAAGAACTGGGTTTAACTCTTTGATCAGTTTTTGTGCTTTTTAACTGTGACAAATGCCCATAAGTAAGACATTTGTATCAACGCTTGTAGCAAATTGCAGCCTTTCTTCTTGCACACAGGCCTCCACAGAAGACACCAGCGCGTCCTCCAACTCCCAAGCTGCTTAAGTCCCCCGGGGCAGAAGACACGGGTAACCTTCGTCCTGTAAGAATCACACCCGACAGTCCCCGCCCCCCGACTCCCACCAGAGCCCAAGAGAAGGAGCAAGAAAGGGTCCTCAGCCCTCCTGAGCCTCGACCTCAGCCACTGGGTCAGAACAGGACATCAAATGAGCAGACAACAGCAGCAGCATCCAGCGGTCAGTCGCCACTCTGATTAAGCATAATCACGCAGCACAGTCATTTCATTCATTTTTCATAAATTTGACTTAATCCCCGCCAGAGAACATAAGCAGTCCTCCAGCACAAAAGCCTTCAGCAGGCACCACAGATCCAGAGGAGGCGAGTCGTATCCTCGCTGAGAATCGGCGACTGGCCCGTGAGCAGAGGGAACGCGAGGAAGAAGAGCGCAGGCTACAAGAGGAGCAAGCAAGGTAAGAGTATCTGCAGGATCTTTACAGAGCAGGCGGGTGATGTTGAAGGTGTGTTTATGTGCAGCGTTGTCTTTGCACCACGCGTGTGTCCGCACAGGTTGGCGAGAGAGGAGATCGCTCGCCGAAAGGCCGAGGAGCGAGCGAAGAGAGAGGAGGAGGCTCAGCGGCAGGAGGAGGAGAAAAAAAGGAGGGAGGAGGAGGAGAGGAAGGTGGAGGAAGAGAGACTTCAAAAAGAGAGAGAGGAGGCAGAGAAACAGGTTAGAGGGACTATACAGGGGAAGAAACTTCTAATTCACCGGAGTATTCTGTTGATCTGACAATATATAATGAGTGCGTCTGAATGTCTGTTGGTTAGAAAGAGGAAGAAGAGTCTCGACAGAGAGAGGAGGCAGAGCGGCTGCGGCAGCAGAGAGAGAAACACTTCCAGAAAGAGGAGGCTGAACGACTGGAGAGAAAGAAGGTGAAACGCGTTCAATTTCTCACACGCATCATTATCATTAATTCTTAATAATTAATAATTCTCCTCATGTGCAGTGCATGTAAAACGCTTTTTGTTTTCTAATCGCCAGCGTCTGGAGGAGATCATGAAGAGGACAAGACGTTCAGACACAGCAGAGAAGGTAAAGACGAGGAGAAATGTGGCTTCTCACTAAGTCTGGAGAATCTGTTGTTTTTCAGTGTTCAGTCTCTTTTCCTTGTTTCCCCAATTCTAGAAAGTTATTCCAAGCAGGAATGGAGACAACACAGGTAATTAAGCTTCATCCCTGTGTGCAGTCTTTTATGATTAAAAAGATCAGGAGTAGCTTCTGTACTTGTGTCCATGATGGCTGTATCTGACAACTGTGTTGGTCTCTTGTCATCATTAGCTGCTCCTGCTCCATCTGCAGTGACAGGGTCACCTTTACACAGCAGCAACAGCAACAGCAACAGTCGGCAACCTGAGCCCAACACAAACCCCAGCACTGCAGCACTGAGCCCTCCTGGGCAGAGGTACAGCTGTAGGCCTGCATCACGAATGTCACATTATGGTTTATTGTGGCTTAAAAGAACGTTTTAGAAACTTCTGTTTCATAACTGTTTTGTTTTTTTTTCTTTTTTTCCAGGGAGAATGGGGAGTTTGAGGAGGTGATTGTCCTGCCTTCACATTCCAGGTTGTCTCCTCCCGAGGGAGAGGAGGAGCAGCACATTCAGCAGGAGGAGAGAGTTCCTGTCATAGCCTTCAGGGAGAACGGTCTCCTCAAACCTTTGAGTGGAATAGAGGATATATCAGCTCAGCAGGGTCCAGGTCAATGAGCTTCTCCTCTGCTTCTCCTCTGCTTCTTTGTCCTCCCCTATGGTCGACTGCTGTGATCATCAAACATAATAAATGTGATAGAGTTGGTACTTCTTATCACTTAGGACAGTTACTGAGCTCCTAAACAGTTGTAGTTGTCCGTGTCAAGGATGGACCATAGCTTTTTATCTGACCGGTGTCATGTCAGTTTTTGAAACTGGAAGTTCAAAGACGCCAGTTCTAGTCGTCACACTTGCGTCCACTTATTTGTGCCGTGCTTTAATATCTATTTTTCTCTAAATTGGTACATAAATGACAAAATGGACATCATGTTCTTGTTGAATAGCTGAAACTAGCTACAGACTCCACCACCTTTTAAATGTTTCCTGACTATATTAAATGAAGTAGGCTTGTTTCTGTTGACTCCATATAAATTGACTGCCTTTTGCAACCAGCAGTATTGCCCCCTGGTGGCTATACAATGAATTGTTACTCCTTGGTGAGAACAACCTTGCAAACATCCACTTTTTTATATGGTCCATGGGTTTTTACCAGGTTTAAAATCCATGTTTTGGTTAAAACATGGCATCACTGATATGCTACAGTGTAAGTGCAGATCTGACAGTTTGAAAAAAACGCAATTTTAACGAGGTAGGTTTCTAGATCCCTTTTCTACCCCAGTTTTCACTGCAACTGATGTTATTTGTTTGTCCGCCTTCTGTGTTTAGATGTCGCCTGAGTCATCGTGTGACCCAAGATGATTCTACACCTAGTGAGACAGGAAGAAAGGTGGAGAAACACGGAGCAGCTGCACTGAATCAAAGGCGGGACCTGCAGCAATCGGAGGTTTATTATCTTGCCCGCCCAAAAACAGCAGAGCACCACAGCCACGTCCCAAAGATGGCGTCTCCAAAGATGAAACTCAATCCTCTCCAGTGAGAGCAGAAGTTACTTTTCTCTTCAACACACTCTCTGTGGAACAGGTAAACTTTCAGTCTCTGACCACGTTTACAATTCTTACACCCGATTCTGAAGTCAGCAGTGGACAACAGACATTTCTTTTGACCGTGTGCATGTGTTTGTATAAGTGTGTGAGAAGGACTAATGGTAATAAAAAAGAGATTAGTCATAATACTTGAAGTGTGTGTGAATCAGTACCACAGGTTCACATACATTAGATTTCATTAATGTGTGTTTTCCCTTTGACTGGAATGTTTTAACATCTCTATTGAAATGACATAGAAGAGATGGGATGAAGGATTGATGTCGTTGTATAAAGACTACAGTACAGGAAAGGTTCACGTCGTGTAAAATATACGTCACTGTGTCATCAGTGTTTGAAACTAGAGGTTATTCTTTGGATGAGACGGCAGCAGCAGTATCATGGAGTTTAAGTTAAATAATGACCTAATGAAAAATACTTTTTTCTCAAACAACTGAGAATTAGGGTGTAAACTACGGTTTGTTTGTTGTTTTAATTGCTTTGAAATGTGTTTTTGTCTTGTCCTCATCTTCCTGTCTTCACTTTCTGTTGAGAATGAGATAAAAAAAAAAAGCATCCTTAACTACTAAGTCACACCCCCTTTTTTCATTAATTAATAAACGCTGCTAATTCTGAAGTTCCTTTGCCTTACCACATTGTGGGAAGAACTTATCTGTACTTAGTTTCACTTTAAATTAAAATATGCATTCCCTGTATGAGCTTTGATAGTCTGGCCACACACTGAAGCTCTGTGTGAGCTCCCTTTTTCTTCATCTCTGTCAGTCGTGAGCTGTAATGTTTCATAACTGAATCTGTACTACAGCTTTCCACTGTGACAGGGATTAAAGTGAAACACTGGAGCCCAACACATTCACGCTGGCATGAGCCTCACTTTTCACACAATTCTCAGCAAACTTGGCGTTTAGTTCTCAAAGATTTGCAACAGCACAAGTGAAATGTAACTTCAAATGAAACGTGTTGGTTGTGAAGTGCTGGTATGGCATGCTGTTAACAACACGGCAACTTGGCGTAGCTTGCGAATCACTGCTGTAACGCGGGCAAAAACCTTGCGTTTAGAATATTACACATAGCTATGTAATTGATGTATAAATGTTTATATTTTACTAAGACTGACCATGAGGACTTGAGAAGTAACAAGCCCTTTACTTCAGAGGACAAGATCTTTGAACCGCTGTAAATCTGAAATCTTTGTACAACAGTTCAGCTGTGCTGTTTGAAAAGAAAAAATAAACTTTTTGAATTGATTACCTACTCACTGATGTGGCTGTACATTTTTTTTTTTTATTACTACTTTTTTTAGAACAATAATGAAGTACTTAACATGATCATACAGGGAAAATACATGTCCATCTATTACAATTAGCAAAGACTTAAAACATTTTTACACACAGAAAGAGAAAATAAGAGGGAAGACAAATATTTACACTTGAGAAAAGTAAACGCCACAGATTAACATTTGTCTCATTCAGTTCAAAGTAGAATAGACTATAGTCAATAAAAATCTCAAGTGCTTTTGAGAATATTGATATTTTAAGTTATTCACAGGAACTGATGTCAAGTCTATGAAGTTTTGACTATGCACACAAAGTCAGGATGTGTTCCTGTGGCGTGCTCACTCAAACAGCAGCAGAGAGCAGTCTTTAGCTCAAGTTTCACCAGTAGAAGGTTTTCGTGAGGAAACTGGCAGCAGTGTTGAGCCAGCTCCCGCTTGCATCTTCCTTAGCCGACGTACGGGAAATTGCTCGGTCGACCCCCTTCTCTGGGCTCTCCTCTTCCTCGGGGAGGTAGTCTGGCAACGCCGAGTTCTGCTGTACCTTCACCCCAGATGTGCTCAGAGGGATCAAAACCTAAATTAAGCAATCAATAGGAGAGGAGAGATCATTTAAAATGTTATGATATCATAAGCATTTTATCCAAACACACTGGTGCCCTTAGAAAGTCTCCTGCTAAGTTTGAAGCCTGACGAACAACTTGTTGGGAAAGCTATGCAAGGAACTGCCAGATGAAGGGAATATCCGTTAATGCTGCGTGTGTGTGTTCCTTAATTTTATACATGGATGAGTGCTCAGTGTTCACTACCTCTTCTCCTGTTTCATTCTTCACCACCTGCTGGGCCGACAACACCTTAGTGGCAGCGATGGCTGAAGCCAGACTCTGCAAATGAAAAAAAGATTGTGGAAGCTTGTTTCAGTATACAAGCACTGGCAGAGAATCAATTTATTGAATGAAGTGTTTGACCACACCAAGTATATGCCGAAGTTTCAGCTTGTTAATATTAGGAGTTTTCTGTTTGACCTTTCACAACACACATTAAACAATTTAATGTACGTTTTTAATGTAAAGCTCCATTCGTAGCATCCAAAATAATTAATTATTTAAGCTGGCTGGTGTGTTGAGTAATTCAATTTATTAAATTGTCAGTCTGACCAACAGGTATGTATGCAAATCTGATTTAAGTCTGACTAAACAATCATTTTATTGGGGTTATTGGACATTAATCAGAAAAGACACACCATTTCCTTGAGCCTGAAAACTGCACCTAATAATCAAATGCATATATTTTAAAAATAGAAGTTGTCTGTTACCTCAGTAGAAAGATCAGAGCGGATTCGGACAGTGCATCTCTTTGAAGCCATCTGGAATGTGAAGCTGATCACTCCCCTGACCTTCAGAAGAGCCTCTTCACACAAACCTCGCTGGTCCTTGGTAACAGAGCGAGATTTGTTCAGTTAGTGTTGGGCTGGAAACAACAGCAATATCTACACTCATGCACACGAGTGCGTGATTATCAATCAGCCTACTCACTGTGCTATCCAGTCCTTGAATGTGCAGAGTGACCGACTTTGCCTTCTTATTGGAGGAGTTGATAAAAAACTGCGGTTTCTTTCTCCGCTCCCGCTCAGGTGTGCGAGCTACTGGTTTAGCTGGTGTACACAGAATGTCATACACCTCCTGAGCCAAGGCTGTGATGTCAACAGACAGGCTGTCTCTGAAAAGAGAAACGTATATGATGATGCCGGGGTCTGAAAGCATACTTTTTCTCCTACACAACATGAAACATCTAAAGTGTTATTGGAAATGATATAATATGATACCACATATGATATGTGCATGGTAGAGTAAAAACAAAAATCATCTCACCTTCCCATAAGATTCTCCAGGCTCACCATCATTCCCAGTTCATTATTCATGGTGGGGATGTTGGGAGGCAACTCAGCCAAGTAACGCAGGGTCTGAGGACACACAAAGGAAGAACAGGGATGACTCATATACACAAGTTTGTTTTGTCCAGACATTTTCCAGATTGTCTGCAGGCACTGTATATGTGAATGCAAATGACACACAGCAGGAGAAACTCCAGCCAAGTTACAGCAAGTGAATGGAGAAGTGTCCTGACTGAGACTGTAATGTTTTTATCCAATTTGGTAGACATTGTGTCACATCACATGTCTGGATACCTTTTCATAAAGCCTTTATTTAATGGCCATTTTCAATAAATAATAATAACAGGAAACATACATAGTGTATTTTGATGTATTTAATGATTCTTTACACTAGAATCCATCTTAAATTAGTTGAGTTATGAACAGCTTAGCATTCAATTGAATAAGTAAACAAAGACTGAATATCGAATATTGTTATTCCATTTTCTACCGCTTTATCCTCCACAGGACCAGTATGTCCTGGCATGTAAGGCATACACGCTAACTCTTGCACTCACCTGAAGAGTTGCGAACAGAACCTCGCTGTTCTGGTGGTCGAGGAAGAGAACCAGTCCGGGCAGACAGCCTTGATCCTGGACTATCGCCGCACGATTCTGCGGTTCCGACGCCAGATCCCGCAGCTGACTCACCACTGACAGCGCGTCCACCATCTCTGCAAAGTGAACCAGACATTTGCAGCCACGTCAGTCGCGGTGCTCTGGATATATACAGCGACAGAGCTGCACCTTTAACAAGTTAGCATGTTTGCTAATGCTAACATCGTTGCTAGCCAAAGAGGCTAACTACTTTGTGTACGTTAACGAAAAGCGGAACAACTGAAAGCGAGGATGAGTTTATTCGTTTTTGTGCAACATTTGGACTCACAACAACTACGACATTATAAATGCGTGTATGAAACAAAGCATGTATCATAAAAGTTATTTAATTCGGTCTACTTACTCAAGAGGAGAACCAGCTCGTGGACAAAAATACAAATATCGGTGCTCCGTTTTCGCGACACCTGATTGGCCGCTCAGCCGTTGCTCACCCATTTCTACCAGTCTCGCCTATTGGCTCCTCACATTCAGTTGCTGTCAGCTGCCAATCAGAGAAGATCTTACTACTCCGGCTTTATTTGACTTCACAGAGTTCCTGTGTGAGCGAGCGCGTGAGCAGAGAAGTGTTTATAGTAGTCAGTTTGTTTCTGTAATTATAGTTGGCCTTTATTGTTTTATGAGGGCGTTCGTGGTTGATATAATACAGCGACCGATGCCCGTTTTGACAAGGAAACGAGTGCAAGGTAAGTACACCTGTGTTTCCCGCTTATGTCGCATGTTCCTTTCCACTGCGGTGCTTGTGCGGTAGTCACGTCCCCTGCACTGCCCTGCACTGCTGTAAACGGAAGGTTTTGCTCGTTTTGTGGAAAAACTAAATCACATAAACTGTGAACCATTAACTCCAGGCTGATGCAGCAGCAGAGTCAGCATCCAGAGGCACGGACGGCTGTCTGTTCTTTCTGAGCATCAGTGTGTGTGTGTGATACCACCACTTTCGTGGCCACGTAGAGTTTATTTTAAATATCACGTTCATATTTATGTATTTTTTAAATAAACTTACCACGCTCTGAAACTGTCAATAGAGTTCTGTGTTTGCAGCTGTGTATCAACCTTCAAGGACAGTTCAATTCAGCATAAACAGGAAATCTTAGGTTTGTGCATAAAAATAAGGGATTAGTTGACAAAATATTCAATTGTCATTATACTCATGTGTAATGAAAGTTCAGTGGCTTCCCTCAATAATGCATAAATAAACACAAAAAAGCATCAGCAATGTTAAGACAATAAATTAAATTGCAATAACAAAATGTCTGTCATTAGTTGTGGAGATTATCACCAGGGATGGACAATATACATTTATCTCGAGTGCTTGAAATTAACATAACATTTTGCCTCCTCATGTCACAGCAGATGTAGATAAAATGTTCTCCATTGAGCAAAATAAGTAAACATTAAAAAAAATAGTTGCATAGAAGTGAAGGAGGTAGCAGTACTATTTAGCCTACTGATTTCTGATAATACATTTTAAAACCAATATCTGCCGATAATATCACGCATCCCTAATTATCATCTATTTGTGGAGGACGAGGTGTGATGGAAGGACGAAGAAGCTGTTTTTCAGTCCTTTGGTGCTGGATCTGATCCACCCAAACCTGGAAACTGGAAATGATTTCCATAGCAACATTTATGTTTTTAGATTAAAGATGAGTGCTAACGTCATTTGTTCTCTTTCGTAGTTGAGTCCTGTGTCTTTTGTTTCATTTCAGGCGCCCAGTATGTGACTCAGTGACAACCTTCCTGTTTTGGCCTCATACCAAGTCCATCAGCAGAAACTGGAGCTTTGCAGTTGTGAGCTGGTGCAGGACAAAGTCTTCCTAATGTCTTTAGTGGAGGATATTCTGCATGTGTTACACATGGTCATGGAGTACTTTGGAGTTCCTCCAGACATGGTGAGATACATTTCTGTTAGTGACTGTGCATCTGGTATTCATGTATGATATATGTTAAATATGTAGTGTATGAAACTGCAATCGAAAGAACATGGTTGCTAAAGAGAATTGACAACAGGGAGTTGCACTTTTGTTAGGTGTCACATTGTGTTTGATTGGTTTTAACAAACTTCAAACCTATTTGGTTCATTTTCACTGGTCAGCAAGAGGTGGAGATATAAAGTTAAAGTGTGTCTGCTCCAAGCAGCAGCAGAGAATTATCACATAATGACAGTAGAGATAAGTGACAGTAATGGCATCTAGCCATCTAGATATCTCCACCGTAGACCACCTTTTTTCTTCTGCTCTGGTGTAGACATTTTTGAGAGAGGTAGTGAGGCTGTAACATGTGGCATTTGAATCTCAGGCTTGGAACCTAAAGCCACGTTTGTTTTTTGTGTCTGTAGCTGGTTCCAGTGTGGGACAGTCAGTTGTGCGGTCAATATCGCAGCGTTGTGCGGATGATTGGGACAAATCTCCCACTGACACCAATTCCACGTATCCACTTTCAGGTGCAGTACAACTTTTTTAACAAGCTGAAAATGATCTAAATCTAAATTTAAACGGTGTTAAATGTTCACGTTTTGCCATAGATCCCTTTGCTCACCTATAAGCCCAATGGCTGTGCTGATGTCACTGTGGAAACGCCTAACATCCCCTCATTTGCTGACGTACTGTGGGTCTTAGAGGATGAAGGGGACCACTTTGCAAAGACAAGGTAAGCATGTTAACATGTATTACATTTTTGCTCCTTTATACTCCCTCTGACTGTCCTGAAATGGTGAAATGTCCATTGGCAGGAACCATTTACTTCCAAAGCAGCAGTGTGCTGTAAATCGAGATGTGGTGAAATCCTCGGGACCAACCAGGAATCAAATCCAGGGAGGAGGCAGACCAGTGAAACAGATGGTTGACACAGATGCCATGAAGAAGATCACAGCACTGGAGGATGAGCTGCACAAACTACGAGCTCAGATAGCTATGATTGTAACCACTGTTCCGGCCTCAGGTACACAATATTTGTACCTTTCTACCTGAACAATAAAGTTAATATTTTCAGTGTGTCACGCAGATACGAGTATCATTTTTGTCTTTTAACGTGTTTTAGGTCTGACAGAAATTCCAAATACCCCAAGGCCGCCTCTGATGTCTCCACTACCTCACCCAGCTCTCACCTCCACACCACGCGCTAGTGCTCCACCACCACCACCACCACCACCACCCCCTCCACCTCCTCCACTTCCTCCTCCCTGCCCTGGCTCCTCCACTGAGACGTTATCTGTAATAGAGCTGATCCACAAACGCAGGAACAAGGATACAGACGGTGGTAAGGGTCATCTCAAGTCCCAGGGCTCAAACCGCAGGAGTTTGGAAGTTAAAGGGGTCCCCTCCATGATGGATGTTCTCAAGGACTTGACTCAAGTGAAATTGCGCTCTGTGGAGAGGTAGGGCATCAACACTGAGAGAATATAAGTGTGTCAGCATGCATGATTGAGTTGTACTAATATTAACGTCTGAGTCTATGATGATGTATGTCTTAATGTTCCAGAACTGTCTCCTCAGTATGCCACTACCTTCTTTTATTTTCTCATATTTTCATACCGATTCATTTAAGTATGTTTTACCTCTTTAGACAGATACTTTTGTTGTTTTTCACTGAGTAAAACAATCTGTTGCCATGGTAATACCTGCAGAGTGAAAAAAAGACATACTGTCAAAAATGACAAAATTTAAAAGTCACTGTTCAGGCCTGCTGCATAGAGACAGAGAGGAATCAAGAAAGCCACCACCATCACCATTCTGGTGGTAATTTAAGGATGTAATGAGTTGTGGTATGAATTACTGTTCTGTAAATTTCCCTAAAATATGTCTTATTCTTCCAGATCACCCGGGGGCACACCAGTCGGTAGGAGACGCAGTAAGGGACAAGCAGCGCTGCTCAGTGACCCAGCGGCTCTCATTGCAGAAGCACTAAAGAGGAAGTTTGCCCAGCATCGCCACAATAACTCCTCTGACAAAGAAAATTCTCTTGAACTCTCACCTTTCGGCAGCCCGGAAACACCCAAGGTTTGTTTGTTTTGTTCTGTTTTTTTACACACACAGCCCCATTTTCACCAGTCGGTATAGTTTTTCATCGGTTTGGTACATCATGCACTGAGAAGGGTACAAAAAATAACCGATATGTACCATCCCAGTTTTTGGCACCCTTCTGCTGAGGGTACAGGGTGAAAGCTGTATCCACACACCCAATGATTCACCCAAGAAAAACTGGAGTTTTTCCATGTACACCCGGCCTTCTCTAAACCTAAGCAGGTTTTTCTTCTTTATATTATTCTTAATTTTATTGATATTTATGGCCGAGCTCCACTATGTCATTTACTTATCTAACCCACACACCCGGTGTTGGAAATGCAATTCCAAACTGCACCTGGGTGACTTGAACTGCACTGTATCGCTTGGTGGGAATGAGGCCATACTTAAATGAACACACCTTTTGTCTATTTTAGTGTGCTCGTGTATTCCTTTAATTTTCCCAGTAACTTTGTTTGTGAGCCAAAAATATAGTGTACCTTTTTCTTTTTCCTGCAAAGTGCAATGTAAATGTTGTCCACCTCTGCATCTTGTGGTAAAAAAAACCCCAAAAACCCAGGTTTGTTGTTTGATAATCTGCATGATCGTTAACCTGCTGAACCTTCATGTTCCAGGTCCCTCACCTCACCAGACGCAGTAAGGGTCGCCGCAGCCTGTTGGCCCATTAAATGAGAACTGACCCGACCTGAAAGGTTGAATGAAAGAGCGCCTGTCGGCCATTACAGCACCCTCGGACCCAAACTTCTTTCTTTATATGCAAGTTATTGTCTCACAATGAATATGGTGCCTGATATTGTTACGTTTTTCTACGTCGGGATGTTTAAATGTATGTTTTTGTAAAAGCTAATGCGTGAACGGTATTATTGTTTTGTTTGTGTAAATCAGAGTTTTATGATTTCTTTGTCAATGTTAATGTGTGTCTTTGTGGGTGAAGCTCCTTTCAAAGGAGACGATGTATTTAAGCAGGTCTGTATTGTAGCTTTTCGCTGCATGTTAAAGTCACTTTGTGAGGCCTTGATTCTCTTACCTCTACCAAAGTGAAACGGCGAGTTTTGAGATAGTCCTATTCTATGCAACTGCTGTTTCAGGTTCAAGTGCACTGTACGTTTTCCTTTTCTCCTCGTGCTTCCTGATACTTCAGTTTGTGTCCAAATCCGGTTGATGTTACTGTTTTTTTTACATTTGAACTGATGTTCAAACTGAGTGAGTTTACAGTATTGTGTGCATATTTCGTTTCAAATTGTTGCATTCAGGACCTTTTTTTTTTTAAAAAAACAAATAGGTGAGCTAAGCAGTGGTCTGGCACAATAAAGCAGAGGAAGAAATCTTTTAACATTAATCCCAGATGTTACTTCTACACTGTGTGTTTGTCATTGCTGTCCAGTGTATATTACTGATGTGGATTTAAAAACATCAACTTTACTCTCCATTAAACGCCTGATACTGAGAGAAGTCTACAGACATGAGACATTGCTCAGACATATGGATAACCAGATTACAGCCACACACATTTTATTTTTTTTTATTTAACCAGGAATATCACATTTTACTTTCAAGGGTGTCCTGGTCAAGATAGGCAGCAGCAAATGTGAAACACAGTTACAAAAGTTACACATTTAAAGCACAAATGGCAAACAAATAAAATAATCTAGATTAAATTAACAAACCCTTTATGGAAAACAAGAATTTTCAATTTGGATTTGAAAACTGAATTAACTCAGTTAGTGTCCAGTCTTTCTGCAACATATTCCAGGCAGAAGGAGCAGAATGACAAAAAGCCTCTTTCCCGAGTTGCTAGAATGATGTGGCTGAGCAGTTTATATCTGTGTTATAACCACACATCTCATGCACAAGTCATTATTGATGCAACTCACTGGTCAAGTTAAGGCAGGACTGGACATCATCTATATATCTGTAATTGACCTTTTCCTTGGTTCCAAGGAGAGAGTCATGAACTGACATACACTGGATATCTACCTCAACATTAAGACAATATTATGAAGCCACATCAAGAGTGTTAGTGAGTTAAAGCAAATTAAATAGCGTCATTCATCTTCAACCTCCTGCACACTGTGGAAAATACAAGAGAGTGATTTAGTGACTTATTATCGGTAATCCTAATTATATACATATTTATGATATCTAGTACAGAATGTATGGAAACGTGATTAATAATTTAATGTAAAAGAAATACATACTCTTATGTGAATGATTTCCTTTTAGAGTAAAATAAAATGTTGGTCTTATTTGGCCTCCTTTTACTGAACAACTTGTGTGGTTTACCTGGGGTTTGGATCCCCGTCAGTCGCTGGTGGACCTCGGGACATTGTAACATCCCCATCATTCGCATAACAGGGAAACTGGAACACTGTCACAGAACTGCAGTAAAGCAGAAACTTCAAATCACTAAGTTCATATGTTGAATTTAAAAAGATGTAGTTCACAGTAAAACCAGTACCTGCGAAGGCCTTGTCCATCGTTGTTGGCCGTCTCCTGTGAGGGCCAAGCAACAAGAAACAAAAAAACAACTCAAAACAATGTACTTAAATATACAACATTGCATAAAAAACAAATGTTAAATTCAAATTTGAATGCGAATTTTTCAAATAGCTGGTCGTAAGCTCACCGGGTGGGAAGAAATATAAAATGTCGCGTTGTCGTCATCATATACGACGATTCCAGAACATACATCTGCATCGTCCACACACTCGACAGACAACTTCAGAACCTGGAAAAGTGTTTCATAAAAATGGATCTTACGATCTTTCACAAAAACAGTCCCGTTGCAAAGCGTGCCACTTTAAAATGGACCGGCGTCTACTTGCTACTTGCTAACAATGCTAATGAATTAAAAAAAGAAATAGAAAAAAGCGAATCAACTGTTTCAAATAATAAAAACTCCAAGTCAACAGAACTCCTTTACTAAACTTACCAACATACTGTACTATGGTCATTTTATTTAAGCTTTAAAATGATCAAACTTACTTCCGAGTCAGCCATTCTGAGATTTGTATGTTTTGTCTCCATGTCCTTACGTCCCAGTGTTGTCATCACCACTGAGCATGCGCACTGTATGCAATATGAATGCCACACTATGTTCCAATGTCGACTAATTCTTAGGCATTTCATATTTAAATTATAACATAAAACCTGTTTTCTTTGCTCAGTCTAATTCATTTCTGATGGGATTTTTTTATCTTCATTTTTTTTGTTTATTTTACAAAGGGAACAATTTACCAAACTTCCCTCATGTTAAAATAAAAAATAATAACTTATGTAATATTTTTTAATGAAGAAGAGCTGTATAAAAACATAGGCATCACATCTATGCTGATGATATATGAATCTACATGTATTAATCAGGACATACGATCAACGATTTTCCCACAGAACCATTAAAAATCCTACCTTTTTTTCTTCTTCAGATCCTTGTACAGAAAGTAAAGTATCTTCTTTTCATGTTGAATCATATTGGTCCACCGTTTGTAACCAGGAGTTCACAAGATAAATAGGATCCATCCTTGTTGGTTGGAGAGAAATGCCTGTATATGTCCTTTGGAACGAAGCCTGACGTACAATCTAAGATTACTTCAGCGTTCAAGGAAAGGCAAACGTGTTCTAAGAGATGAAGAAGAACAATGACATATGGCTGTTACTTTCGTTCACCTCATAGAGGTTTGAAACCTGCGCAGTAAGTGAATAACAACCACCCACAGGATGTTCTGTCTGACTTTGCATCAACTGTGTAGACATGTCAATGGTTCACCCACTTCTAGTGACATTTTAGCTCTGTTGATCCACACAATCATGAATAGAAGATAATTGTATGTGCTTTTTATTTTTAAGTGATGACCTTTAAGAGGTCACTTTTTGTTATAAAGTAAACGGCACCACCTATCTCCAGACTTTTGAACGGCACAGTTGTCAAGTTGACCACGTTTTCAAGAAGCACAGCGCACGTAACATTTCAATTTATCACACTCATTCACCACTCCTATTTGTGACAAATGAATAATCTTCATGGCTGAATGCATGTGCTTGCATATGCAAGTATCTAAACACGCAGCATAAGCTCTCTGCCTTTCTGTGTACATAACAGGATATGTAACATACAAGGTAGGTGTAGCTTGAAGCCTAGTACCCACATCCTGTTAGAATTAAAATAAATATGTAAAATTATATTTACAGCCGAAAATATGGCGAATATAAGTGTACATCCTCCAAATGTTTTTGTTTGTTTTGTTAAGGATCATGTTAAATATTAAATATAACAACTCTAAATGTACTTTTAAGTGGAAACAGTGGAGCTGTGAGTGAAACAAAAGCATATTTAAATGTATTTTATTTTTGTGGCATACACATCATCGTCCCTTTATCTTCTTTCTTTATGAAAACAAATGATAACAAGAAATAATAAGAAACTCCACTAGTCCTTGACTAGGGAAATCAATTCAAATCCACATCTATGTGTCAGTAAACAATCATATTTTACATTGTTTTTCAAACGTTTTATATCAAGAACCACCTGAGAAAATATTATAATACTGTATAAAAAATATAAGGAAAAATAAAACGTGTTCTCAGTGATGAAGAACACAAATGACATATGACTATTGGTCTTTTCCCCTTTTGTTCACCACAAAGAGATGCTGCTCTGTAAGTGAAGTGAACAACTGACAGCATTATCACCAAGGTTAGAATACAGTGGTGTGAATAGGCCGAACAAAGTCAGCTATACAGACTTTTTCTCTCTCATCATCCTCCTCTTCCTCACATATACTTCACGCACTGGTACAGTGAAATTAGATTAAGACGGAGTGAGACATAAGGTGACTGTAATTATTATTAATTTTAATTCATTATCATTATTTTGTCATTTGTTTCATTTTCAAGTACCACGAGAGGAAGCTTGACTGTTTGAGAAACAAGGATATAATACAAAGTGTAGTGAACTGCATACATACAGTAACACTGAAGATAAAGTGTTATAAAGTCCTTCTTCTACACCAGGTGTCAGCATTTCCTCTCCAAGACAAGATTTTCAATAGTCAACATTACAGATGAACGTTTTCATAAATTATGGCTTCAGCCAAGGGTCCATTTGTGCCTAATATTTTGTTTAATTTCATTCTAAAATGCTGACTGAAGTACTTAAATGAAGACTTAACTTAGACACTTAACACCAGTTAACACCACTTAAAGCAGTTCATCAAGACTAGAAAAGCTCTATATAAATACAGAACATCTTTCTCTCTATACATATATAAAATCAATTAATCAATTTAAACCAATTTAACTGAGGACATCCACTTGTACGGTGAGTGTATCCAGCGATGATTGGTTCATTCCTCTCCATGTCCCGCCCCCTGTGATGCTACAACCAGCCCCGCCCCTCCCCTCTCGCTGCGGCTCCTCGACGTACGCACTGAGTGCACGCGGACACAGGCGCGGTGGGGGAAACGAACGCGGCAACTTCACCTTGTCTCTTTAACAAGCAGACGTTTGTGAGGTCAGACACTCGTGCGGGAGGAGGACGGAGCGGTTTTCCTGCTTCTCTTTTTGTAAACAGTAACAATGATGGTAAAAACAGGTGTCAGACAGGACACGGTCACCTTTCATCCCGCGGTGTGAGGTACAGTCCTGTCCAGTGCTGCCTGCCTGTCTGTCTGTGCTTCTTCACCGTGACATGAAAACACTCAGCACGCGCCTGGATCCGTCGCATTCACTTGCTGGCCACGAGGAGCCACGATGGTTAAATGTCCTGTTTAATGGTCGAGGTATGTAGACTGAACGGCACCTGAGCCACACACACACACACACACACACACACACACTCAGAAACACTTGTTTTGAAACAGGCCTGGTACCACTTGTCGGTACACCTGCCCTATAAAGTCCTGTAATGATCATTTTTAAGACCTTTAAAATGTATTAAATGCTCACTACAGAGTCTGTGATAATGATGTATTGTAGTTACTGACAGTCTGAGGTTGAACATGTTAAGATTGCAGGTATGTGAGTATATAGTGACCTTGGGGTCTAATGGTACAAAGGAGAGTCCACAGTGTAGTCCTGAGTCCACAGTGTTCAAGACCAAAGTCGAAGAAAGAAAAGTCAGAGTTGAGTCCTTTTGTGTTCAAGTCCAGTTCCAAGATGTGCTGTAATAACTGTTATATAAAAATACTTTGCACATAATTAAATGTGGTTTTATATTACTATACTATACCTATCAATATTTAATTTCAAATCTTTTGGCGGTTAAGAAAGTCCTTGTCCCCTAACTTCAGGGTCTGAAAGGAGTCAGTGCTCGAGTCAAAGTTAATATCATCAGTCCTAGTCCTGAATACCTGAAACTGGTATTATTTAGTATGCTACTGTGTTTGATTAGCTGCACTGCTGGCTACAACATTCAGCCTGCAGCCTGAACACTGCCAACCTTATGTATACATACAGTATATATAATACTTTTATACATATATTTTCATTTGGCTTGCGTGTGTGTGCAAATACTTTAAAGTTATGCGTACAGGAGATAAACTTGAGTATATTGTGCATTGTGTTAAAACATGGTTGATTGAATGGCAATTGGGCATGCAAGTTTTTTTATGTTTTAAAAGTCTAGATGTTCCAGCTTGGATCAACAGGGAAGTAACATGACACCTAGGTGGATTCATGTTTTGAAAAATGCCCACTTTCTACACTGTGACGTCCTACAGAGCACAAGAACATTATTAACACACCTGTCACCTGACGCTGTCTCCACACAGAATCAGAACTCTCCCTATACCCCATATAATCTCTTTTGTTCCTCAAATATTGCCGTAAACACAGCATTGTTTGAAGAAATGTCTTCCAAAATGACTTATTGCTGTAGTACATGTGTCAGGCCTGTACATGGCACTGTAACACTGCTACAGAAATACACAAATAAACAGAGAGGGGAAACAGTGGTCATGCACATAAAGCATGAAGCAAGTTCAAACTTCTTTTTCTAATTAAGTTGTATTTAAATAAGTATACATTTCAATGTATACAACCACAGAAACGGAGGCAGAATAAACCAACCAAGCCAGGGGGACAAAGGAAAGAAAATAAAAGTCATCATCAATGTGAATCCAAACCAAACATTCTCCAAACACAAGAGGAAGGCGATGACGACATTTGGAAAGGCAGAGGCGAAAATTAAAAGGAAAAGATGAATTCCTCACATTCTCTCCGGGACAGGGACATCCTTTACAGCACAGCTTCACTTTTTATCACAGAGATGGACATTTTCTATACAGCACTGAATGTCATTTCCTCTAAGGACACCCAAAGGACACTGTCATGTAGTGAACTTCATAACGCCACCCTTTTTCATTGGAAGGACACCCATAGGAAATTAAGTTGCAAGGGCATCTTATAGGGCACTGCATCACTTTCCTCCACTACGGAGGATCCTGCACATTTTAGAGGTTTCCTTGCTCCAACACACCTGATCTGAGTAAATGGGTCGTTATCAGGCTTCTGCAGTGCTTGCTGATGAGCTGACTATTTGAATCAGGCGTGTTGGAGCAGTGAAACATCTAAAAAATACGGGGTCCCCAGGACCAGGAATGAAAGAACCTGCTTTAGAGGCCACAAATGAATGGCAGTCAGTAGGGCACTTCCTCATGTTTTTACCACCCTAGAGGGTACTTTAGCGTGTGTCTTGTGACTTAAGAGGGCACTTGAGCGCATGCCATTTTTGCCCATTGTGATCCAAAAATAGCTTTTCAGTGCTCCCAAAATGCTGGTTCTGTGTGGATAAAAAGCCAATTCAATTAAAAAAAACAAGAACCTCAAGAGAGGCCGGAGTTGTGAGCCACTTAGCATTTGTTTTGGTCCTGTGTTAGGATGACATCTAGTGGCAGTGAATATTGTGTGTAACAGTTACACTATTGTATTATTCAATAGAAGCTGAAGTCTATAACTGTGTGTGTGTATATGTATATGTATGTATATGTATATATATATATATATATATATATATATATATATATATATTCAAATGTGTGATTGAAATGAATTTGCAATTGAGATAATAATGTTGTGCACCATCTGTGGTGAACATAAAGAGGAGATGTGAATAGTTTGACAGCTTGACAACAGTCAGTCGTAAATAAACAGAAACGGAGATGTGACTGCAGGGCTGTCCAGATCAGGTGAATAATGATGACGTGAACTTAGAGCTACAGATCGTGGAAAACAAAAAAAAACCGACCAGGGTATAAACAAGCAAGAACCATGTGGGCTGGATGAGTGAGCAGCCATTCCCACTGGTTTGACTCCATCTACCCATTTCCTTTCTGCCAGTAAACACCAGTGGGCTAATTAAATGTTAATCCACCTACTCAAAATACTTGTTTATGACTCTTTTTTTCCTCTAGAGAAGTAATATGGAACATGATGTAACACCAGATAACAAACACATGTGTATTGTCCTTAAGGTCTGCTAGGGTACCTGCCCCGGTCTTCATCACCATGTCTATCTACACTTTGCACGTATTCATTGTTCCGTTATAATTATTATAGCATTAATACTAGCTATTATAAATAAATGACCTCAGTTGGAACATGTACCAGTTTGAATCTAGCTGAACTGTAGTGTAGTTAGGCTTCAAATCAGTGTAGCACATTGCCACACTGATAATGTAGTTTATCTATTTGAAATTGTTGGACAGAGATGGACAAAGTGTTATTGTTGCAGATTCAAAAGAAAGGCAGGGCTGTTGTTAGAAAATATTTGTCCATCACCACTTGTTTTATTATGCGGGGGGGGCTGGGGTTGTAGCGAGGCAGCAGACATCTTAATCACAAATAGAGGTTTGACATGACTAAAAGTTGACACAATATGTCAGTTGATCTATTAGCTGATCTTCAGTCAAGCCATTTTAAATGGTAAAACTGGTATTCTGTGACATTCCTCATTACTTACTATTGCTGTAACATTTAGTAGAATCAGTGTATTATGGACAAATAAATGTACTAAACTGTTCTGTGGCTAAGTCTGACCTATTTGCGAAAAGCAAAGCTATGATTTGAACATGACACAAACACACCTTTGATAGAAAATATCTGAGGAAGGAAAAAAAGACTTAAGTTTGCAGACCCTGGGGACCAACCATGCGGAAGCATGTGATTAATGTGTGATTTGTTGCCAGTTTATGCCACTTTGTTGCTTGACCCACTTTTTCCGTGTTGACGGTCTACACACACACACACACACACAAACAGCAAATGCCACTGTTGCTTAATGCACTTACTTTCTTACACTTTGATGCTCCCTGTAATCCTCTTTCAAATTCAGCATTCAGATTGAGATGTTAATATTAATTGCAGTGACTGAGTGTGTGTGAAAACTACAAATTACACTGATATCAGCATGTGTTTTTTTTTTTTGGGAATTTTAAGGTGAAAGATTGACTGGATCAATTAAATTGTGAAAATATACATTTATTATTGAATCAAAGTGATTTTTTTCAGGGCATGTGTGAATGAAAATGGTGCTGACTGGTTGGATGGCACACACACACCATGTCTTTTGGCACAGTTTTAAGCCAGATTCCCTGATGCTGTGTGTTTTTGGGTGTTCTAATATTAATCCCGGCTCTTTCTCTCTCTCTATCTTTTTCCCCACCACAGAGGTGTGGAGCTGTCACGTTTAAAAGGTCGGCGCAGAATGCCACACAAGTTCGCATGCTGGGTAAGAACTCTAATTGACCTCAACAACCTCAGTGATAACGGTTGTTAATGTGTAGTCAGCTGGTGTTTCCAAATATTTGGGAACTGTGCTCCAGGTTTACACTAACCTTTCACCCCTCATGTAATCTCTGTGTTAAACAGAAATGTTATGCTATGTTTGCTTTCTCCCCACATCCCCCCCTTGTTCAGTTGAATGTTTAGTACATTAAAATTAACTTTAAAAGTTGAGAACGCTGTAAGGCTTTTTTTTTTCTTTCTCAGTCCTGTTTTTTTTTGTTTGGACTGGAGACACTCAAATGTGGTCTTGTTAATCATAACTACAGTCTCAGACCTTGATGATTCAGACTTTGAGATGTAGCCAAAGCAAAGTTTTTTCCACTTGATTAAAATTGTGAAGGAAACGTTTGACTAATACGGTTTTTTAGTTTTTACCATGAAAGGAAAAAAAACCAGACCATTTCATTCAGCGACTGACCCACTTATCTACAGCAAGCTGCCAGAAAATGTAGCCATGATGGTGGGAATCAGAAATAAGATCAGTCACACACAGACACACACACACATACACACAACAGAGTGCAGAGAGCAGGTAACGGGACAGCTCCACTATTTAGAGACAGTATTGCTAGAGGTGGTGAAGTAAGAGTGAGAAATTTAAATATTGTTACATCACTGCTTCACCACTGACGAGACGATGAACACATTGTGTGTGTGCGCGTCTTAATTTGTAGCTTGTCAAGATTCTGTAGCCTCATTCCGTCCATCTTCTACCGCTTTATCCTCCACGCGACCTGCTGTGCCAATCTCAGCTGACATACGGCGAGGGTACACGCTGGACGGTTCGCCAGTCCATCGCAGGGCCACAGTGAGACAACCATTCACTCTCACACTCACACCTACGGTCAATTTAGAGTGTCAAATTTCTCAATCTTTGCTTTTTTTGTTTGCTGCTGCTGTTTTTCTCCCTGCAGCTCAATTCCTCATCTGTTAAAATCGCATAAGAGTCGGTCCCGAGGGAACACAATAACCATCCCGACCAATGAGGTCACTGCTGGTTAATTGATTATGGAGATCGTAAGAGTTTGCTTTGTTTCTCCTGATGTCACTACATCCCACAGGAAAAAAAATTATGTTTTACACTACATAACTGCCCGTCACCATGACAACAAAACAACTGTGTACTTAGCACATAGCCACGATGTATTTTACCCAGCTCAACATCTCCTGCTTTGCAGAGTTTCCCACAGACTACGTCTTTTATCTTAACACGCTTTGTCTCGAGATTTCCCGCAATCGTCTCTTTTTTTGCGTCTGATATGCGACAGTCAAGGCTATGTGCCGTCTGTGCCGCTGCGTGTTTGTCAGCCTGCGACTGTTTCTCAAGGGAACCTTCCAGGGGAAAATGTAGCAGTTGCATCCTTTCATGATTACATGTCGATCTACTCGCACTCACTGGATTGTAGTTTACTAAGTGACTTCTGGTTTTCAGCGGCCGGAAAAGCCCATTCAGTCCCATGTAATGTTTAGTCCTGACCTAGGCCATTTGCAGATAAAATATCATATCTTTACTTGTTAGTCTTACCTTTACTGGACTGTCTCTGCAGAGTTAAAAGCCTTTACCTCCTTTTGTTGTAAAAATCTTTTACAATTCACAGTTAACAGTCCATCAAGCAATGTAAGATGGCAAAATCCAGTTGCATTTGAAAGACGACATCTAAAATATCACATTTTTGTCTAATGAAGTGACAGCTATTTTAAATGGAAATTAATAAAACCATTGGTTTCTGCCTCTTTTGCTCTTCATATGGACCATTTACTTTCAGGCCGAACTGGGCAATAAATAAATGCCAATATATAGTGCTATATAGTTTTCTTTAATAGCAATATGTCATGTTTGGTATATATCGATATCATGTTTATGCGGTGCACACTTTCAAGGACAGCACATATTATGACTTATGACCACAAATGACAGGTTTCTTCAACTTTCACTTAGAAGCAATACTCAAATCATTAATTACGGGACATTTATTCTGATCATTATCTTCCCTACTTTCAGGTAACCAAATCCTGCTTAATCCCGATTGTTCAGACTCCCAGGCCCAAAAATGTTTTCCCTTACCGACAGACATATTCATGTACAGAATCCATTTTTAAAGAGATTACATCTGCAGTCTGAGTCTCTTTGTACTGTTCAGCATGATTCTTGCACATGTAGTAGAAGAGGTCAGTGGTGATTTGACAATACAAATGTCATACCTCTCATACCCGAACCCTGTCCATGTGACAGGTGGTTTGGAATTGCCGTGTTCTTTCTGTGTTACATTCATTCTGCTTTTATTGGTTGGAGTTTCCTTCATGTGAAATCCCTGCCTGCATAATTGGATGTTTTACTTAATAGAACTAGGGATGGGATGATACCACTTTTTTGTGTCTGATATCGATATCAAAAACGTGAGTATCTACCGATATACCAAGGGAATCAATACCGATTCCCTTGCCTAAATGGAATCTACATATCATTCATTGAAACACACTGAATGACACAAAATCCTCAGCTGGATCGAACATGACATACTTACTCACCTCTTTCCATTTTTCCACTCTGAATATGCGTCAGCTGGTGATAACAGTTAATGTTTTCGGAACCTTGTGAAATGCAGATAAAGTGAAGTTACTCTAACCCGAGTCAAATTTTTTAGATTGTTCCTTTTAAAGTGGTTGAGTAGTTTGGACTTCTTGTGTCCAGAAGTGCTGGCTATTGTCCAGAGTTTACAGTGTGTACTTTGAGAAGTATCTGACTGCGTAACTAAACCGCCTCCACGCTGCTGATGCTGAAGTGTTTTCAGCCTTTTGTACGACATTCATGAAAGAGGGAATCCTTCTGTGTGCGAGTGGATCTCTAGGATTTGCTCGATCATAATGATCGAATGGTTCTTGCAGCGATCTAGAATTCCTCTATTCTAACACCATCTAATAATGTACGAGTGGAACAATTCCCGTGTTGTTTCTTTCTTTCAGTTGTGTGTTTAAGCCCAAGGCTGCTTAGTCACCTGAAATGGAGAAATTGGAGCAAATAAATGAAAACAAACCCACCCAAGTGTTTTTATCACAGCACAGCCTTAATGGAGAGTGACTCACAGTACGCCATGTACCTAATTTTACCTTCGAGCAGAACAAGTCCATCAGTTTGTTCTCACTGTGTGCTTGTGTTATTAATATATGCACGCTAACAAAACAAGTAGACATCAGCCAATTGATGTGTTGATCAATAAATTATTTATACGATATAGTCTTACTACGCTCTGCTCTCAAATGTTGGATTTTTCTTAATTGGCTCCTTGTAATTTAAAGGTATAATATGTAACACTTGAATCCGTCTGTAAATGACGTTATGCGCTTTACCGCCTCTGCTGTAACTGCTGCAGCAAACCTGAGAGCTACCTCCATATGGTGCAAATGCATAGCTGTACCAAACAAGGCAAAAAAAAACCAATCCCATAACCCCACACTGCTCCATGACATCATCACACTAGGTCTTTTGTTACTGTTTTGACTGAGCGAGCCTTTATAGCTGATATGATACACTGTGCTTTTGGACTTTTGGTTGGCTGAATAAAACAATATAAAGCCCTCACGTTGGGCTCTATTACATTTTTATTGACATTGTTCTCTATTTCAATTGTTTTGGTCACATGGAGCAATCCATTGCTGGGTAAAGGGTGGACCACAGCTTTCGAACCATAATTTCTTGTTCGGGTTCGAGGTAAGGTTTTGTTTTCGGCTGCAGTCACTGCAGCGTGCAAACAACCTCAGTTGTGCAAACCGGTGAGTGTCTGTGTGTCAGTGTTCACCTCGTATAGCCCTCTTTCCACTGACCTGACCGTTAGACAGAGGACGTGTCTGTGAACTCAAAGGCCCCCTTCCACATATTGGTCTGTCGCTCGGGGAGCAGAGCGCAGGCATGGTTAGAGAGTGCTGTTAGAGCTGAGCGCAGAGTGGGGATGGAGGGAGGAGGGGCTTTTACTCTCCACAACAACGCAAGCGAAGGAGAGACTGTGGAGGGGAGAGAGAGAATGCGGCAGAAGGAGGGAGCAGACTGTCAGTGGCCAACTCTGGAAGACAGCAATACAGACGGATTCTCTTTCCTTTGTTCTGGCTTTTGTCTGCTTTGTATTTTTGGCTTTATTTCTTTCATCAGTGCACTCTCAGTCTTTCTATCTCTGAATATTCTTTCTCTCCTTGCATTTTTTTTATTCCTCTGTCCGACATCCAGACTTCCCACCATCTATCTCACTACCACTACCTGAGGGTGACTCTTTCTCCTCTGGACTTCTTGTCCCACCGTTCCTATTTGTCCTCCTCTTTCTCACTTTCTCCGCTCTCTTG